>NC_081557.1:236258478-236340043 GCF_022355385.1 Mustela nigripes | reverse complement strand
AATTGGCCTCTGCTGACGGCATCCTCACAGGTCCGGACGGCTCTGGGCCTTCGAGCTGCCATTTTGCCCCCAGTGACTGGGGCAGACAACCGAAGCGCCACCCTCTGGTCTCTGTGAGCCTGCCAGGAGGTCATCCCACGGACAGCTGGAAGGATTTCCTGAGCCCGTTTTGGGAGTCCATGCTGACTGCTGGCCACAGCTCTTCTTCTAACTCATTCAGACCCAGGGAAACCGCTTTCTCCCTACTCTTTTCTAGAGGTATCCAGAGCGAGCAAATGTAATTTGTGAACATCGGGGACTTTTAACAGGGACTCCCCTCTCCTCTTGTGGTGGGTATGGGCCCGTCTGCTGGGAGGGATCTGGGCACACAGGGACGTGTGTGTTGCCAACATGCAGTAGTATCTGCCCATTCCATCTGTTCTCCGTGAGGAAGCAAAGCGGGTGGGTGGTATACTCAGAGGGTTTCAGACCCCATACGTGGCATTTTCCCAAGTGGCTTCCATAGCAGTGTTCCATGGGGCACTGATGAAGTAAGATGTTCATATGCTTTCCTCAAGAGGAAAAAAAAAAAATTCTGGGGTCAGTTGGAAAACTGGGTTAAACAGAGTGCAACAGGCTCTTTCCTCTGGATCCTCAGAGAGGTTTCTGTGTGCCGATGTTCCCTGGGTCCCTGTGCTGCAAGCAGATGCAGTCACAGAAGCACATTCTGGAAACCACTGTTCTGGTCAGTAAACGCCTTCATTTAAGTGAGTGGCAATGCTAGATTACTGTCTTTGTTTTTAAGAAAAATTGGAATTACTTTTAGTAAGTAACTATTAACAAATGGAGACCTATGGGGCCTGCTAGAATGAGGATAAAATCCCTTCATAATCAATAGCAGCCACCATCGGGCAAAAGTGCTTTTTAAAAAGTACTTTCTGGGGCACCTGGTGGCTCAGTGGGTTAAGCCGCTGCCTTCGGCTCAGGTCATGATCTCAGGGTCCTGGGATCGAGTCCCGCATCGGGCTCCCTGCTGAGCAGAGAGCCTGCTTCCCTCTCTCTCTCTCTCTCTGCCTGCCTCTCCATCTACTTGTGATTTCTCTCTGTCAAATAAATAAATAAAATATTAAAAAAAATAAAATAAATAAAAAGTACTTTCTGGGGCGCCTGGGTGGCTCAGTCATTAAGTATCTGCCTTTGGCTCAGATCATGATCCCAGGGTCCTGGGATCGAGCCCCACATCAGACTCCCTGCTCAGCGGGAAGCCTGCTTCTTTTTCTCCCCCTCCCCCTACTCATATTCCCTCTCTCGCTCTCTCGCTCTGTCAAATAAATAAATCTTAAATAAACAAACAAACAAACAAATAAATAGTACTTTCTCGAGTGCCCGGATGGCTCAGTTGGTTAAGTGACTGCCTTCGGCTCACGTCATAATCTCAGGGTCCTGGGATTGAGCCCTGCGTTGGGGGCTCCTGCTTGTGCCCTCTCTCTTGATCTCTGTCAAATAAGTAAATTAAATCTCTTAAAAAATGATAAAAAATAAAAAGTACTTTCTCAGGCTAAATGTTATTATTGTATTATAGTTATCACAAAACCACTCTTTGTAGAGAATGTTCTGTACATCTCTTGTCTACTTTTGATGAAAATTTCTAATAAAAACGGTATGATAGGTTATTCATAAATTTACAAATCAGTTTATCTTTGACATAATTGTTTTATCTGGTCAAGATCTTGGGGGACCTTTATCTGAAGAATATAGTGAGTCTCAAGTATGCTGAACTTCTCCCCCTAGTCTCGTCTCTTAGGATAGTCCCACCTGGACTTGGTCACCAAGACCCTGGCTTAAGTTGTTTTAGAGGACTACTGTTACGCATAGTTCTTGCTCTTGTTATCCTGCTGTTGTTACCTTTTGATTTCTTTCCAAAACACTGCTTAGGGGCACCTGGGTGGCTCAGTTGGTTAAGCACCTGCCATCGGCTCAGATCATGATCACAGGGTCCTGGAATAGAGTCCCGTGTCAGGCTCCCTGCTTAGTGGGGAGTCTCTGCTCCCCCCACCTTGTGTGCTCTCTCTCTCAAATAAATAAAATCTTGAAAAAGCAGATTAATACCCATATCTTGCAACTTCTTTATTTAGAGGAAACTAAGGACAGAGGGTAGAACTTACCTTAGAACAGTCTTCTGGTCCTGACAGGGCAAAGACCAGACTCCTGAGACTCTCATCTGTCTAAATAGGAGACTCCTCTGTTAATCCTGACCAGAGATGGTCTCAAATAACCGGGGGCTCAGCAGGGAGACCCTTGAACTCTAGTGAGTCTCAAGTATGCTGAATTTTGTCCCCTAGTCTCATCTCTTAGGGTAGCCCCAACTGGACTTGGTCACCAAAACCCTGGTTTAAGTTGTTTCAGAGAACTACTGTTACACATAGTTCTTGCTCTTGTTCTCCTGCTGTTGTTACTTTTTGATTTCTTTCCAAAACACTGCTTAGGGGCACCTTGAACTCTATGGCCTGGTCCCTGTCCTTAGAGTTCTGGCTTCTTAATTGAGGAGATATGACCACAATTGTGACCCAAAAACAAACTATGGGCCTGAGACCCGTTTTGGTATGGCTTGGAGCTAAGGATGTGTTTTATAGAAAAAGAATAGAGACCCAGCCGTAAGGGATCCAGGAGGCCAGCCTCCTCTCTAGAGAAAGAGCAGGGGGGTGGTAATACACGCAGAGCAGAATCGGGATCTTCGTGGCTGCTGTAGGAGGTCGTCGTAAGAAGTCCTTGCTGACTGGCTCTTCCTCCCTTCCTGTCTCCCTGTTCTGCCAGCATTCCTCGGGGTACCCGTGAGCATTGCCCAGGCCCGATATTGTTCCTAGAGCTAAACCTCTGTGTATCAGATAGGCTATGGCCGATTGCTGCACCAGGGGTTCTCAAGTCCATGGTCTGAAACACTAGAGCCGCAGTCTCCTGTAGCAGTCTGCAACGAGTGGTCCCGTCTCCCGATGCAGCCCTGTACCATGCGGCCTCAGGCTCCTTCTAGGTTGTTACTGCACCATCCCTCCAGGGCGTCCTTCTCGGACCAGGCCAGAGGACTTGTTTCTAAGTTGAAAGGCGACCTGGGACTTGCACACCTCACCTGGGTTCACATTCCATTCACATGGCCATATGCAGCTGCAAGGGACTCTGGGAAATGGAGCTGGGCCAGCGCTGGCCAAGTGAAAGCCCGACGACTCCTGAAACAGAAGAGGTGACAACAGCAGCATTGGGATGGGGTCTGATGAGGAATCACCTCAGCCTTCCGAGCCCACCACCTGCTGCTTCCCGGGCCAGCTGTGCTGCTGCTGTCCTTCCACTCCCATGCCACCCAGGGAGGCCCCGACTCTGCAGCACACATCTGTGCTTGTCTAGCTCGCTGCCTGTTCAGCTCTGACTAGGAGGAGGCTGCCAGGCTGGAGGAGGAAGAAGAGCCGTGCTCCTTACCTTGTGCCCCATTTCTGCGAGCAGCGCCCTAGGAAAGCTGCTCCCTCCTATCGCATCAGCACTGGCTCCACTTGGCAGTGTTTCCAGCGTGCACGGACGTGCAGATCACGCTTCAACGTGCCCCCTTTTCAGAGCCACCGGCAAACTGGCTGGAGACCCTCGTTAAAGGCCCAGGCCCCTCCTTCAAGCCTGGAGACACCTGCCTAGCCCGGCGGTGCCACTGGCCTGGGCCCAGACATCCTGCTCCGCGGGGCCCCTCCAGGTTCCAGGCTGACGTAGCTTCAGCCTCGGAGCTTCGTTCTGCCAACCCTACGCCCCACCCCCCGCCCCGGCCCTTGCAGTGTTGGCTGCATCATCACCGCTTCCCTGTTTCCGTCTCTCCTTACTGCCTTGTTAGTTACGTGCTTCCAGTTCTCGATACGATGTTCTCCTTGTTCAGCTCTCTGGGTGCTTTCTGTCGACACCCTCCCTTGTCGACCCTTAAACTGAATTAGCACCTGCTACAGGAGGCAGCCCCTTCCTCACACGTCTCCTTCTCGAGAAGGTTCGAGAGACCCTCTGTGAGCCTGCGGGTGAGTATGGGAGCTGTTGCCTCTGTTCGACTCCCTCACCCTGTGGGCGACAGCAGCACTGGAGCCAAGGAAGCTTCCTTCCTCGATTGGTAGCAGTTGTCAGTGATAAAGGGTCATTCAGTTCTAGGTGACAGGGATTTAGAAAGAGTGGAGCTCTTGGTTTTTTGAGCTAATCAGAACATTCTCTCTCTTTTCCCTTTGCTGTTCTTTCTCTCCCTGGGAGTCATTGGAGGGTCTCTGTAGGAAGGATGGAGAACTTCCCAATGACATCCAGTCAGAGGGTTCTCTGAGCCAGAGTGTAATGAAAGATGATGGAATTCCAAGATCTGCTGATGGAAGTGTAATCTAGGGTATGTGCTATCTTGCCTCGGGAAGAAAAGTGTTCAGGGAGGGCAATAATTCTCTCCCGATGCCATAGTATTATCTTGACCTCTAGAGTTAATTTCTTTTTAATACAGCCCCGTGATAAGCAGAGACATCGGGATTTACTTGACCATTCTGCTGACTTACACTGAAGTTATATTTTATCTCTTTAGAAATGGCTTCCTTTCCTTCTATTCATCACTCAGGGATGCTTGCTAATACTTTCAGCTTAGAATAACCTCTAAGAAGAGACATTGTAAGTGACTATCCAAGAAAAGAGTCCCGCAAGGAATGTGTGAGGGCATTTTCAAGCAGATCTGTCATGGCGGCCCTGCCCCTATTGGTGACTATGACGACAACGGTTTCTCCTCAGGAATGTGTCATCCATTTCGCTGACTGGTTTGGTGTCTAATCCAGCATTCCTCATATGCATGTTTCGACACTAGCCAGTGAGGTGGGGGCTTGAGGTTGTCATGTGAAGAGAGCGTGGAAAATTCTGGTAATGATCCCTGAACAACTTTCATCTCACGCTTTCCCCAAGTCCCAAGCTGGATGAGGAATGAGACTTTCTGGATGCAGCATGAGGGTGATCGACCATGCTTGGCCCCACTGATCCTCTGTGTCGGTCCCCCAAGCTCTGTGATCTTCTTGGACTATTTGGAGCATTCCAAGAACAGAAGGAAGAGTCGTTTTAGTGCAAAAACAGCCTATCAACCCACATAAAGATGAATTTGTGTCTCGTAGAGCAGAGTTATTGTAACTATCATGACCCAGAGCCTACCTTGGTTTCTAGCATGTTGTATATGCTCCAGCATGATGAGATGGTTGGTAAATGTGGAAAAGACTAGCGTTACTGTAGATGAACGGGCAGGCACTGCTTCTCATACGCCAGTCATCATACTGAACGGAACCCTTTGACGCAAATGTACCCATCAGAGATTTTTGGCTCTGGGGTCAGTCCAGTGACTGAGAATGTACCATAGTGCCCATGATCTGTTACTACTCCACGGAACACTTCTGAGGCCAGCCATTCTACAGTTCTCCACAGATACCAGTTCTGGGTGTCCTATGGTTGAATTCAGCTCTGATACCAAGCTACCTTGGGGGGCGGGGGAAGGCAGGCATAACATGAGTGTACAAAACTGTGCACTCTGGAGGTTGGGAAGGTTTTCAGAGTTCTTGTGTTGGGAACCAAGAACTGAGGCCAGGTATCATAAGAAAAGATGCTCCTATCATTCAGGAAATTACATGGGTCTTACGAGTTTTGTGCCAGGAACCAGGACGAAAACAAAATATCTCTTCCTTCATCTGTTACAATATCACAGTAGCACAATCAGTGGCCGAGAAGATTTAGGAAACATTAGGTGGGACTCAAGCGTTCTCACCTCCTACAGTAATGTCAAGGTTTTATGAGCTAGAGTCAGTCAAGAGGAGGAGTACTGGGATGGGAATCCTGCCATTTGCAATTTAACCATAGGTCTTTCCTTGCACTGGTGTTGGGGGAGTCTTAGTGTCCCCGATTCTCCACCTGGAGTGGGGGGTCATTATCAGGAGGCAGGGATATAGAGGTGTTCTCAAGGAAGCATCTTGCATTGTTCCCAGTGGTGCTGTTTTTATTGAGATAGTAATATTTCCTTAAAATATCACCTGGGCCAACTGTAACCGATTATAAAAAATTAAGAGAGGGGCGCTTGGGTGGCTCAGTCAGTTGAGCATCCAACTGTTGCTTTTGGCTCACATTGTGATCTCAGGATCCTGAGATTGAGCCCCACATCAGGCACCAAGCTCAGCGCAGAGCCTACTTGAGATTCTCTTCTCCCTCTCCCTCTGCCCCTCCCTTCCACCAAATAAATCTTTTCTTAAAAAATTAGGAGAAATTTAAGTACATGGGAAGTTAGCATCATTTTGTCTTTAAATATCTAAAATTTGTCCCATGTTGGTTTCCTAGGAGTCTGGACCGATGAGCTGAAGCCCCCTGAAAGGCTAACATTAATGTTTAGGCATCCCCCACCCGTGGCTTTCAGGTCTTCTGGCTCTCTTGTTAAGCCAGAGTTGGTGTTGAAGTACCATAGCTTTGAAGTAAATCCTGGGAATGAATTATGTTTAGTGGAGTGATTTCTTAATGGAGAAAAGTAAGAATGGATAAAAATTACCCTGTAGGAAATCATGGGTTCAGAGACTTCCTGCTGCTGTCACATAACTTCAGCTGGAAATTCTTTCCCTCTAAGCTGCTCCCCAAAGAGTATCCCAGGGAACTGCTCTTTAGAAAAGAGAACACAAGAAAGGGAATCCAGACCAGGAATTAACATTTAAACTCAGGAGGGACGCCTAGGTAGCTGTGGGTTAAATGTCTGCCTTTGGTTCAGGTCATGATCCCTGGGTCCTGGGATCAAGCCCTGCATCGGGCTCCCTGCTCAGTTCCCTCTCCCTTTGCTGCTCCCCTTGCTTGTGCTTTCTCTCCCGCTTTCTGTCAAATAAATAAATAAAATCTTTAAAAAGGGTGGGGGAGATTAAACTCAGGGCCCTTGAGCAAGGACCCAGCTTCTGGGGGTAGAATGTCCTGGAAACAGTCTCGGGCTGGCATCGACACGGCGGCCAGAGAGCGGAAGTACTAAATCAGACTTCAGGCCATGTATAAATAAGTGAGCCAGATAGTTCGTTCAGAACAGAAAGGCTCAATCTCTCTGAACGTGGGAACAGTCGTTTTGACTATAAATAAAAGAACGCAGCGTGGGTGACAGACTGGGTAGAGTGCCGCTCGTGTATCTGGAGGAACTGGCGGCGGGAGAGGGAATAGGAAAAATAAAGCCTAGAAAATGTTGTCATTCGGTCCGATGTTTTACACCGAAAAGATGTCAGAGGGGAAGAGGTATTTGAAGGTCCTGGGGTGGGGAGGTTCGGGTGGAGATGCACCCATAATTATAGGTTCTAAGGAAACTGGGGTTGGGGGGAGAGCTGAGTAGGGGGCTTGAAGGCATGGAGAGCAGACTGGTCGAGGGCTGGGGCGGATGGCCACCAGCTGGGCACGGGCAGCCTCTCTCTCCGCAGGAGATCGCTTCTCTAGGCCTTGTCACTACACCATGTCGCCCCGCCCGTCCCTTTAGGTGAATGGCCCCAGCTGCATTGGCAAAGGCTCATTGTTTCTGCACAGAGCACCCCGGCCTGTTGGAGCTCATTCTTCAGCAGAGCTCACGGGCCCTTGCTCGGTACCCTGAGCTGCCCTGCCCAGGCTGGAGCGGGTCGTGATACATTTGAGAGTCCCTCTGTTTATTGGAAAAACCTCTTGCCTCCTGGTCCCTTAATCCTTTCTTGCCACCCCCCCAAGGGAGAACCCCCAAGTGCGGATTTGTGGGAAACAAAGCCAGAAAAATCTAAGTCTCCATCTTAAACTCGGTAGAACCCAACATTTCTTTGTGGGTGCTGAGACCAGGTCTGTCCCAGGATGTGAAGTAACTAGGGAATGACCGTGGGGGGGATGTCGTGTAGGAATTTTACCTAGCGCACCAGCAGAGGTGTGGATACCATTTTGTAAAAAGGGTTACCCCCTCTTTGATTACCAGATCTCTCAAATAGATATTTAGTTCAGATCAAAAGTATCCCTTCCCCTCTGGCTCTGGCCCCTCAACCTTCCCTCCTCTGCCACTGTCTTGCTTTGGATGTAACTGAAATGGAGATCAGGGTAAGAATAGGAAGGCTCAAGTCATTCCTAAATCTATAAACAGTTTTCCGAACTCAAAAGGTGAGCAGTCCATTTCAACTCCCTTTGAAAGAAGCTTCTCTCCTAACTGTGTACATACCACAAGGTCCTAGGTACTGTGCCTGGCCCCTGCTTAGCTAACCTAGGTCTGGGTCACCCTTGCTCTTACTTAGTTCAGAGCAGCTGCCGTGGATCTGTTAAAAACAGATTTAACCAGATCTGTTAAACTCAACGTGGCCGGAACCGAGAGTGTCATCCACACACCGAGCCCCATTTTTAAAGTTATTCAGACTCCTCTGTTTTCTGGGTTCACGCATTCATTCCCTTGTTTCCGTGTGTATGCACGCGTGCCTTGGTTCACTCAGCTCTTGCTGAGTCCACTCTGGTCATTGATGCTGCCATCGGCTGCGTGAGTCAATGACTTGGGGTCCTCTTACCTTCCCCACCTGCAGGGAGAGGCCTAATGATTCTATCTCCTTAGTACGGAGATCCAAGTCTAATTTGCAGGAAGTTCAAATCAGGCTCTTGCCTGTGCAGTAGGTAGTAATTGAAGCTGGAACAATTCAAATACCCAGCAGGAGGTGAATAGGTAACAGATTATGGTATATCCATACAACAGATATCCCCTCAGCAATAAGAAAGAATCAACTCCAGGAAGGGAAAGCAAAAAGCAAAAGCGAACTATTGTGACCTCATTAAAGTAGAAAGCTTTTGCCCAGCAAAGGAAACAGTCAAGTGAACTAACTAAAAGATAGCTGACAGAATGGGAGAAGATATTTGCAAAGTCTTATCAGATACAGGGCTAATGTGCAAAATCTATCTATAAAGAACTTCTCAAACTCAACACCCAAAAAACAAAACAAAACAAAAAAATGCAGTTAAGAAATGGGCAGAAGATGTGAACAGACATTTCTCCAAAGAAGACAGACAGCCAACAGAGACACGTGAAAAAAATGTTCAATGTCACTCGGCATCAGGGAAATACAAACCAAAGCCACAATGAGATACCAGCCATTTGAGATTATTTTTGTACGCCCACGAGGTCTGTAAATCATTTCATTGGCGTGCGCGTGCGCACGCGCGCACACACACACACACACACACACACACACACAAAGGAATTATTGATATGCATAACTATATGGCTGAATCTCAGGAGAATTGTGGGGAGTCCAAAAGAAGCCAGACCCTCCTACCCTCCCCAAAAAGAGTATATACCATATGATTTCCTTTATATAAAATTCTAAAAAAATGAAAGGTTAGCTTACCCACAGTGACAGACAGCAGGTGGATAGTCACCCAGAGAGGGACAGAAGGCAAGGGATTATGAAGAGACAAGAGGAATTTTTGGGAGTCATCGATCTGTTCACTATCTTGATCATAGTGATGTTTCACTAGTGTATCCTTATGTCAGAACCTATTAAATTACATATTTTAAATACGTGCAGTTTATTGCATGGCACTTATACCTCAATAAGTCTATTTTAAATATAATTATAAAAATATACAGTGAGTAGCCTGTCAAAGATTTATTTAACTCAGGATTAAGCGAACCAGTAGGACACCAAAGCTGGCTCAAAGGAATATAGGAAATGCTGAGAATCTTCAAAACTGCTCATTAAGCCACCAGGAAGCAGAGATGCTTTTAAGAGTCACAAAGAACCTCAAGCAGGGTGAATTAAATACACACACTCGCTCACTTCATTCTCCCTAGGCACGTCTTAGTCAAACAGTGGCCGGAGGACATGAGATAAGGTTAAAATAGATGGCCAAGTTAGATACAAAATTGATTCGTGTCCTGTTGGCAATAAAATCATCACCTTTGGGATCATCTGGATTTTTTTTTTTGGCATAAAGTTACAGAAATTAATTGCAGTTTATTAATCTATAAATTAACGGCTAACCTTATAGAGAATCTGAACCCTAGTCACTAGCAAAAAGGAAATAGGACAAAGATAACATTTCCCTGGAGCTGGGCTGCCCAAGATGGTAGCTACTAGTCATAGGTGGTTCTTGAACCCTTGAAACACCACTAGTCTGAATGGACATGTGCTGTCAAGTGGAAAACACACACCAGGATTTTGCAAAAAATAATGGACAATATCTCGCAACAACATTTTATGTTGATTACATGTTGCAGGATAAGTCTTTGGACATATGAAATCAACTAAAATATATTATTAAAATTAACTTCACTTCTTTTTCCTTTTCTTAAAAAATGTGGCTTCAGCTAAAATTACACGCATGGCCCACCTTACAGCCCTCGTGGACAGCATAGCCCTAGAGAAAGGAGAAACCCCGAGGTGAGCCCATGAAATGTTGCCCCACTGTGATGCTGAAAAGGCACACAGCCCTCCTTTTCCTTTATTTCTAAGTTTGGGCTAATTTTTCTTACCACTTTTTGCACCTGTCACTCTACCCCTATCCCTAACCCCCATCTTTCTCTCCGTGTGGCCTGGTACTCCCCTCCAAAGTTCCTGCCAGCTGCACCCCGAGTCATCTTTCCAGCAGGTGGAGACATGTTGTTCCCTACCGCTTACACGATGGAATCTGGACTCCGTGGGGGCACCTGTGGTCTCACCCCCACTGCTCCAGCTGCCTTGCTCCAGGCTCCCCCAGCCTCTCCTCCAGCATAGGGAGCAAGAGCACATACCCATCCTCAGCCCCGGGGCTCCCCTGCCCTTGGCTATCCGGGCCTGTTTGTTTACTTTCTAAAGCCTCTTCAAGAAACCTTTATGCTCCCTTCTGTTGAACCAAGCCATTCCCTCCTCTGGGACCCAACAGAACCGTTGGAGCCTTACGCCCAGCACTCTGAAGAAAGCTTTATTTAATTTGCCAGTCGTGTGTGCATTTACCCACAGGAAAGTAAATTTTGCAAGTACAGTTATTAGATTTTAAAAAATGATTGCGTGAACCCTCACATTTTTTACAGGCATCGGCTTTTCTCGATCACTGGCTTTCAAAGTATTTGTTGTAACCCAGAAGAAATGTAGCTTATGGCATGACCTCATTCCCCCTGTCTCCTTTATTCATTCACATTTAACTAACAGAAATTTCACACAATACTTATCTTCACTGTGTGTTCTGTTCTTTGATTTTTTTTTCTTTGCTACTGTATTTATTTAACATGGGGGGGCGGGGGGTGGGGGGCGCTCCTCTGTCTTCTGTCTCAGCCTCTCCATCCCTGCCTCAGCCTTACATCCCTCTTGGCTCACCCTCCCATCTGTCCCTTTCAAGTCCCAGATTCCCAGAACCTCTGTCTCCATCTCTCACTCTCTTCCCCCCTCCCCACCTTTGCCTCCTCCATTTCTCCAGAACCCTCTACCCCAGCCCAGACAGACTCCAAGACTCTGGGGCACAGAGCTGCTCCTTCTCCTGGAGGAGGAGGAGGTGAGAGGGGGTAACCCCTCCCCTGGCCTCCGCCTGGCTAACCCCCTCCCCACCACCCCTTTTTATTTAGCTTTTCAAATGTTATCTGTTGCCCTTAGCTAATCCCAGTTTGAAAAACACTGATCTTGGTCAACTTTTCCAAAAAGTATTTGAACTGAACAACACTCTACCAGTCTAGTAACTGTCATTTAAATTTTTTTTTTAAGATTTTATTTATTTATTTATTTGGCAGACAGAGATCACAAGTAGACGGAGAGGAAGGCAGAGAGAGAGGAGAAAGCAGGCTCCCTGGTGAGCAGAGAGCCCGATGTGGGGCTCCATCCCAGGACCCTGGGATCATGACCTGACCCGAAGGCAGAGGCTTTAATCCGCTGAGCCACCCAGGCACCCCTGTCATTTAATTTTTTAAAAATTCCATGGACAAATCATTTTGGGAAACAGTATTTGCAATGTCCTACTCTCACAGAGAGGCCCAGATACACAGCTTAGCTACTGAAGGCTTTGGGCTATCTGGAACTTAACCCTTTGTGAGCATAAAATGCATTATTGGCTTCATACCCATGAACTTGAAGAGGATCAGCATTTCTGGGGCCTGCGACATTAGAAGTACCCTGATCTAGGGATTCTGAATGATAACTGTCTATCAATTCATAACAAAGCTGTATTCTAACACTTTGCTTAGCATGCCACCCCACAGGACATCACTGAAAAGTGTTATATTCTTATAAGCGTAGGTTTCTTTGCAGTCAGTCAATATTGTTTGTCTTAAAGAATGTGGTTAATGGGGAAAATTGCATAGTTTGTCATATCTGCTCTTTTGCCAGAGTTGCAAGTTAAATTAAATCCTTAACTGCAGTAATAATATTAGACGGAACCGTATGACTGCTGTTTTTTTGTGGATCAGAAATGGTTGAATGCGGTTCAAGTTAATATTTAACCTGATTGATTTACAGAACTCCTTCTTCCTTTTATTTGGTTTTAAATTTCACTTTTCTAATTTAAGAGCCTGATAGAATGCTTGCCTTTTATTATAAACCGCTTAATTTTTTCCTGAAGCACATGGGATATAAATTTTAATAATTACAGAGTCCGATTGAAGTGCTCCATTAACCAATAGGGTGTTTAAAACACAGATTTTTTGCCCCCCTCAGCTTCCCCATTTTGGGGAATGGCAAATGCTGTGCATTCTGCGAAGGAGAATTTTGAGGGTTTTTCCCCCCTATGTAAAATCTCAGAGCAGCTAAAAGAACAGCAAAGTTAAAATATATATCTATACAGTCACTTAAAATTTATTGGCCAATCCAAATGACATTTGTGGCTTTCGATATGAATTAGAGAAGAGTGGTGCCACAGAAACCACCTCAGCCCTAAAGGTACTTGCTTGCTAGACTTCGTTTTCCTACCACCAAGGATCTCATTACAAAGATAAGCGGTGATTACTAAAAGAGTTACATCTAATGGATGATGTGGAATTTCTTAATATATTTTCCCTGCTAATTTGGTAGCCTAGAGTAATGGTGCCCCTTTTTTTGCCAAGAGGAAATGTCTTGGTTTATCTCTGTGTGGCTTCTAGCTAAAGACTTGTTTTTTCTTTTTTTATTGACATAAGAGAAACTGTAGAGGATATTTATTAAGAAAGATAAAACCTAGTTGTATTCGTTAAATTCACTAAGGCAAGGATTGCAAATAAAAAGGAGGGAAAATTTTTTTTGAAATACAAGGCTTTAGTATGTCTATGCTGTAGAAAGTAGAGTGATTCTTTTATTTAAAAGAAAGTAAGATGGTATATATCTTAAGTCTTTAAATCTTGGGTCACTTTTAATCATAATGTTGTTAATCATCCTCTTAGACCTTGGAACAAGGCTATTAGAACAGCTTATACCAAAGAAGTATGTTAATCAGGACAGGAGGAGAATAGAAATGGCTGTCTTCATCCAGAAGGAGCACCATCTTTTTTTTTTTTTTTTTAATATGTGCAATTATAATTTAACCATAATTGTGCCTGCATATTTTTAAATGGTCTGTGTTGGCTTTCTTCATGCCCAAGGCTACGGCATCCTTATTCATACCTTGAGGTGTCAAGCTATGGAATTTCTTTTCTTCCTCCTTCCCATTTTGCACGGTCCCATCTACCTCTCTGGGGATTTATTAGACGCTCATTTATTATCCCCACTGTGTGTCAGTCATTGTGTTTGGCGCCAGGGATGTAGCCATGAACAAGAACTTCACGCTCGCTATCCTCATCAGGTGTGTTAAGTAGAACCATAAGTCACGTGAATCCTTGAGCTCCATGAATCCCTTTGTAGTACACCTGTCCTCTTAGCCTAAGCTGGGTCCCACCTCTTCTGTTAGCCTCTCTGTCACCTTTCCTTACCAGTCCGCACTGGCTAGGTTATGTTGTACCAACAACCAAAGGGCTCAGTGACTTCCAACAACTCTCATTCTGCTCAGTGTCGGAGGGATACTGAGTCCAAGGGATATTGTCTGGAGACACTGCTTCTGGTAGTCCATGCCTCGGGCTGCATCCCAGGCTGATGATACAGTCACTATTAGACTAGAGTGTTGCCAGCCATGGTTGCAAAAAGAGAAGATGCACCAACTCTTGAAACTTCTGCCTGGAAACAGCGCTTTTGCTCACATTTCATTGGCCAAAGCAAGTCACGTGACTTCACGGCCCTCAGGAAGTACACTCCTGCCCTCTGAAGGGTACTGGATATTCACGCCTGCAGCGCTCTGTGATCTGTTTTCTTTCCCGAGTCATGTAGATGTTATTGGCACCTAATCTCTTCAACCTTGGATTGTTACTTCACAGTGTAGATGCGGGAAGATTACAAGTCCTTGACAGCAAGCACTGTGTCTTCCCCTTCCCTGTAGGTGACTCAGTGCGATGCTGCCCTTATACTAGGTGCTTAAGGATGCTTTTGCTTATTCAAAGAAGAGAATGAAGGGGGAATAATCAGAACTCATCCCATGTTTTAATATAATGCTTTATAGTTTACTGTGGGTCTACGCACGTGCCCTCCTCCAATCTTTCCAGAGACTAAAGAACATACCATGATGCTTTTTACAGATGAGGAAAGGGAGATCTAGAACTCTCACATGAGTTGCTCAGTGTTGCACCCCCCAAAAAGTGACAGAGCTGTGCCTGAAACCATGAACTCTGAATCCTGGACCAGTGCTCTTTGCTACTCCTTTTAGCTCTTTACTCGAACACTCCAGTCTTCTTGTGCGGCAGATCACACAGGGAAGGGAAGAGGGAGCTGCAGAGAATGAGTAGGGGTATACGTCCCGGCATTCAGACACCAGCCAGGCTAAGGAGCACGCAGCAACAACTCAGCTTGACTTCAGCAGGTCACTGTGTCCGTTCCCTGCGACTGTCATAGCCTATTGCCAAAAGCTTGCCGACTTACAGAAATGAATCCTCTCGGCGTCTGGAGGCCAGATGTTCAACATTCATCTCCGTGGGCAAAATGCAGATGTTGGCAAGACGCCGCTCACTCCGGAGGCCCTGGGAAGACTCCGTCCCTTGCCTCTCCCAGCGTCTGCTTGCTCTGGCATTCTTTGCCTGGGGCCATCCGTCCAGTCCCTGCGTTCTCTTCGCATAGCCTTCTCTTCTGTGTCTGCGATCTCTGCCCCGCCCTTGTGGGGACATTTGTGGCTGGATTTAGACCCCACGCAGGCAATCCAGGATAATGCCCCCATCTCCAAATCTTCATCTCTGCCAAGATTCTTCTTCCTTGTAAGGAAGAAGCTCAGGTTTCAGGGATGAGCACCTGACACTTTGGGGACCGTTTTTCAACTTAGCACAGTCAGGATGGCGGGAACCCGCTCCCCTCTGTGGCCCCAGCTGTTTTCTCCCCTCCTGTGCTTGTTTCTCTCCTCCGGGTGGTCCAGATTATATGATGCCCTGTCTATCTGATAATCTTGGAAGGACCTTTGGAGTTCAACACACCCCAGCAGATTCCTGAATCTGCCTCTTGGTTGTGTGTCTCTGGGTAAGTAATTCACGTGAAGCCTTGGTGTCCTCCTGTGTAGAGATGGGGGCTTAGGCCCTCCAGGCAGCGTCATGAGAGGGCCTGCCCTGGGCCCTGGCAGAGAAGCCCCTCCCCCACTCCATGCCGCCCCTCACCCCAACTCCACCTCCTTGGCACCTGCAGTCTGGGCCTTGAGGGGCTGGGAGCAGACAGTGCGTCCCACTGAGATTCCGAGAGCACCTCCCACCATTTATTTTTCACAGTGAAGTCAAAAAACCCACCATGTTTATTAAATAATTAATCTTCCCTTCCTAGTAGGGTTATTTCATTTCATGGGTGAGCAGTTTATTGCCAGACAGCTATGTCTTCCTCCAGAATGATGTATAACATGATTTTGTGGCTATGTTTTGAGACACTAGAATGTTTTTTCTCTCTGCCATTTAAACTTGAAGGTAGTGTAGTACATATTCATTTGTACTTCGTTCAAATTTTGAGAGATGCATGTGCATCGTGGAGTGACTGCCTTTTTTTCCCATTTCTAGAGTAGTCTGTAGATCCTGATAGGCTGATGCGTATAAATCCCAGTAAGTTTTAGTATTTACTATTTCAGTAAGAACTACCACAGACGATAAACCTTTACAGCATGAAGCTTATATCATTGGCAAGAAAACTAATACCATGATATAAACCAAAAAATGTCAAAGCCATTTTTGTTTCTCAGAAGCCTTTATGGTTTCATATAAGTTCATCATTTGCCTTCAGAATCTAAAAGTCTGGCCTGCTTTATTGAGAAAGTAGTGCCTTCAGACACTTGCCTTATTTTAAGGAAATGTTTGTCCTAATGGCAGGATAATAAGTAGGGCTTACTTGCCGTCTTTGACCTAATGACGTTAGGGACCTGAACTCCTGGAGTGAGAAGAGCCAGGAGACTGATACCAGCTGGCTGAGGAGGCTGCCATCTGCCATGGACTTGGAGCAGGAGGGCGGAGGCATGACGCCTCGTAACTGTGGGATCAGTAACTAATTATTGGAATGTATTTCATCTAGGCCTTACCCAGTCAGATCGTCCCGAGCCCTCCTATAACAATAACTTTTTTAAAAAAGATTTTATTATTTATTTATTTATCCATTTATTTGAGAGAGTGAGTGCACATGAACAGGTGGAGGGGCAGAGGAAGAAACAGACTCCCCACTGAGCAGGGAGCCCCATGAGGTGCTCGATCCCAGGACCCTGGGATCATGACCTGAGCCGAAGGCAGACGCTTAACCGAGTGAGCCTCCCAGGCACCCCTCCCTCATATAATAATAACTTTTAGGCAGAATCAGAGCTATAAGTACAGAAAACAAACTGATGGTTGCTAGAGGAAGGGGGAGTTTTAGGAGAGTAGGAGATGCAGGCTTTCAATACAACACAATACAATACAGTACAGTCAATGGTATTGTAATGGCGCTGTGTGGGGGACAGACGACAGCTACACTTGTGGTGAGCAGAGCGCATAATGTATTAGCTTGAACTTGTTGAATCACTATGGTGTACACCTGAAACTAATGTTACATTGTGTGTCAACTGTACTCAAATTTTTAAAAATTAGAGGGTCACCCAGATGGTTCAGTAGGTTAAGCAGACGGACTGTTGATTTGGGCTCAGGTCATGATCTCAGGGTTGTGAGATCGAGCCCCAGGTCCTGGGTCAGACTCTACACTGAGCATGGAATCTGCTTAACTTTCTCTCTCCCTGCTCCCCCACCCCACCCCCCGCGTCTTTCCCTGTCTCTCTCCCCACCCACTTCTCTCTCTTAAAAAAACAAAACAAAACAAAAACCAGTAACTTTAATACAGGCAAAGTAAAAATGCGGGGCGGGGGGTGTCAGATATTGGATACTCTGAATACTTACCATCATATCCGAAATTTAGTAGTTTATTGATAAATAAGTATTGAAGGAGAAAAGGGAGAACTTGTTTTTAGGACGTGATTGTGAATCAGGGGGTGCTGAGTCTCCACGGCTCGGCTCCCGGTACAGGGCAGTCTACAGTGTTCAGAACCACCAAGAACACCCCGTACATTTGTTTGTGGACAAACAGCACTGCTGCAGTGTTAGAATATTAAGCTTGGAGAGCTGACTGTCTAACAACAGACACATAGCATTTGCAACAATGTGGCCTTTTGTTTTTGTTTGCCACTCTGGAAGAAATCAGAGGGATTTTCAAGATTTGAATCCCAGCTCTGCCACTGACTATGCCTGTGTTCTTGGACAAGGTACATCACCCTCCCTGTAACGCAGGCTCCTCATTGCTACCTTCTGGGAGTGAATGGGTCACTCTTGCTAAGAGTTGAGCACAGTATCTGGCACGTACAGAGTAAGTGCCCTAGTCCCAGTGCGGGCTGTGCCTGGGTTGGCCACTGGGGGGCGCTGAAGGGAGGAAGAGCCAGCCCAGTTTCCTCAGCCCTCTCTGGGTCTCCTCATGACTCTGGCCACCTCTGCACCCACCTCTGCACCCACCATGTAGTGGCTCTTCTGGGTAGCCTTGACCCCTGGACCCTTCAGCTTGAGTGAGGGGGTTGCTTCCTGTGGTTGCTCCTCTCAGAGTGCCTGTCTCCCATTGCTTTCCAGCTCTTCCATTAGTCATGTCACCAGTTCTATTAAATTCCCCGTTTCAAGTATTTGGAGGAGTTTTTGTTTTCCTGGTTGTGCCCGGACTGAGGACTAGGTACGCCTTCACCATCATTACTGTTATTGTGGTTGTTGCGGCTCCTGTTGCTGTCTCATATACTTCAGAGGAAACTGGGCAGGAAACTGTGACTCGGGAGGCAAAGTGAATTAACCAGAATAGAGACAGTTTGAGTGATCTTAAGCAAAGGATGATTTAGTTGTCTTTGGGAACCCAGAGTCTGTAACGTCGGGATGTGCTTCTGTTTTTCACTCTCTTCTTGGCTTCATTCTTTTCTCTGCTTCATGTGGTAAGAAAAACAAAAACAAAAACAAAATCATTTCTTTTCTAGCCAGTCTGAGAGTGTAGACTCTCAATTCCAAATTCCTGAGGGAAGAGATGCTCCCTCAGACCAAGAGCCCACCCTAGTCTAAATTAACCAACCAGATTCATTTCATGCAAGCTGTCAGCCAGGAACCTGCCATTGGCCTGGACTTGCCTGCTGTGGTATTTACCAGAAAGGGAGGCCAGGAGGCATCAGCTAACAAGTGTCCCCCATAGAGCTCATTGTAGGATTTCAGACAGCTTAATCGTCAGGGGCATAGCGATGTCCATATTTGGGTGCCTACCATTTGCCAAATAAGGTGCTAAATGCATTATATCTGGTTTTGCTTGTTTCACTTTAATCCTTACAACAGTTTAGAGGCAGGTTTTATATTCCCTTTAGAGATGAGGAGAGGCCAAAGGGAAAGTTATGCATTTGTATAATACAAAGCTGCACAGGCCAACCAAAACGCTAAGGGTCTTTGCTTCTGGTGGGAATTAAAATAGATCAACTTAGCTAATGCTGATCAGAAGTTGTGATTAGTGGCTTCGTACGCCTCTGATTGACAGGAAAAGCAGTGTGGGTACAAATTAAAGTAGTTTAATATTTCTGTGAGAAACGCATTTTAAAATAAGAGGTCCCTGGTGGCTAAAAATAGTAAAATGGCCCTTTGAAGGTTAAAAGGACCGAATTGGTCCAGCCCCCAACCTTTGAAAATAAGGAATTTTACTTGGAGTGATAATTTAGGTTCTTTGTGAGAAGTTCCTTCAACTTATGAGATGATTCAGAGTTTGGAATTACTGATTCAGTCTGACTGTATCATGAGTGTTGAAATATACACTTTCCACTCCACTAATAAGTCATGAATTCATTTAATTTTTCATCAGGGCACTCAGGAATCATCAAAGTAGACTTTGAGCTGTGAGCATCGGCTTGTCTCCTTCTGGTGACTCCTGGTGACTATGACTGTGGTTGTTGGGGCTCCTGTCACTCATATACTTAAGAGGAAACTCAGCAGGAAACTGAGACTTGGGAGGCAAAGTGAATTTCTCCCATATCGTATTTTCCTAACGTTCTAAAAATGGGATTGTTGACTGTTCACATTAGCCATCGGATTCTTGTGTTCCTAACGAGAAATGAAAGAACTTGCTAAAATGATGTAGTTTCCCCCTCTTTCGCTCAGTATTTTTTTCTGCATGAGTGCAGAGAGTGGAATTCACGATCTAAAGGACCAGTGGTGCTCAAACTTGAGCCACGGCATAGTCAGCGGTAGGTCTTCAGAAAGAACCACCGCTGAGACCCAGTCCTCAGCGTTTCTGATCCAGAATGGCTGGGGTAGGGCCTGAGAACCTGCATTTCTAATGAATTTCCAAGTGAGGCTCATTTTATCTACGGCCCACACTTTGAAAACCATCGCTCTAGGCTGAGATTAGGTGTGAATGATTTCCGTCTTGCGCCTTTAAGAGGAAGCGATGACGGCAGATTTAAATAATCAGTCCCTCTAGTCAGAGGGCAACACTTCTTACTAGGAGCTCTAGTTAGAATACATGAGTTCCCTTTCATCAAGGGGGAAGGCTAATGCACAGAGGAGGGTTTACTCTTAGGCTCATGAAGTTTAACTTTTGAGGCCCTTTTCAAAGCCCTGGCAGGAAGTTTAGCAATGAGTTCACATGGTTTTTGTAAAATTTGCAAAAGGAAAGTATTTGTCTTTTTTTTTTTTCTTAAACGAAACCCTAGAAATTATCTGAGTTTTACCTTCCATGGAGCCCGAATCAGCTCTCTGACAATTAATATAATTAACTCATATATATGAAAAGATTATAGTTTGTAAGAAAGAGAAGTTTTTGCAGGTTAAGCAATCTCTAAGTGCCAGAAATGAGGATAAAAGAGGACGCCGTCTCAGAGGACATGAGCCTCACGTGTGAACTTTGTCTGGCCCTGAATTTAATTGAATGAGCTCAGCGGGGCATTTAGACAGATGAAAATCCAAGTTGATCTTAGCTGGCTCACTAGATGATTAGCTTGTTGTACATGCTCTGTGCTTTGTTTTCTATTTATTGGTTTTATTTTATTCATTTGTGACAAGAGCAGAAGATTTTGGAGAATGAATTGGACTCAAGTTCTGGGTTCACTTCTTACAAATAAATTCACTCATTCTCTCTGAGCCTGTTCTGTTTTGTCTGTTGAAAAGGAAATGGTAGTATTTCGCCAACTTAAGACAGCTCAGAGGATAATGAAATGATGGCTATGAACAGACATTTGTTCCCATCTGAATACAGAACTGTTCATACACGAAGATATAAAGTAATGCACAAATGATAGTAATTAGTAATTATATCAGTCTGCACAAACATGACACGAACAGTTCATATTAATTGCGTGACCAAAGGGCCATTCTGCTAGATCAAGGATCTGGCAGAATTTTCTCATAAAAGGCCAGACTGTAAATATTTCAGGTTTTGCGGGTCATTCTGTGTCTTTACTACTCATCTGTGCCACTGTTAGACCAAAGCAGCCCCTAGGCAAGATCTAAATGATTGGCTGTGGTCCTGTTCCAAAAAGGTTTTATTTATGAAAACAAGCAAGGCTAAGCTAGATAATGAAACAAAATGCCTCCAAAATGCCATTGTCCTTCACTATTAGGAACTCCTGCTGAGCGTGAAGATAAAACGTAACACTAGCAGTTATGAATGATGTTTTTATTTAAACTCAACACCAAAGGATCAGAATGCTGGCAAATCTCATCTGCTCTGCTTTCCATAGTTCCCTGACATCGCTGACCTCTCTTTGGGGGACCAGGGCATGTAAGTGGAACAGGGAAGGCAAAGTGCGGACAAGGAGGGATTCGAGGTTAAGTACAATTAAGGGTCAGAACATGCTTCCTAGCATTGGAAGGGGTGAGAACAGGGTAGACCCCAGTTTAAACTCTCCCCTGGGATTTTGCCTCAACAGCAAGCCCCTAGGAGCAGAGTTTTGTGACCACCAAGAAATTCAGTGGTTCTCTTTTATAATCTCTTAGTTATTTTTGTAAAGATCACTGGTGTGCTGGGGTCAGAACATTGGAGATCTGAAGTAAATCTTCAGAGTTTTAGGAAACCCATCCAAAGACCGCTCCTGTTTATCTTAAAAGGGAAGCTAAGGGGCTTCTGACTGGCTCAGTTGGTTAAGCCTCTGCCTTCAGCTCAGGTTGTGATCCCAGGGTCCTGGGATCGAGCCCCGCATGGGACTCCCTACTCAGTGGGGAGTCTGCTTCTCCCTCTGCCACTCCCCCTGCTTGTGCTCTCTCTCTCTCTCAAATAAATAAATAAAAAAAATTTTTAAAGCGAAGGTAATCATGAGCCATGAATAAAATTTCTATAAGCATTCACATGTAGGTTTCTGTGTGAACATAAGTTTCCACTTCTTTTGGGCAAATACCTAGGAGTGGGATTGCTGAGTTGTATGGGAATGGTATGTTTCACTTCATAAGCCCCTGCCCATGCACTCCTACCATTTTGCTTTCCCAGCGCACTTGGCATTTGGTGCAGCCAAGTTTTGGGGGGGTTTTGTTGCTGTTATTTTAGCATTCTAAAATGTGTGCCATGGTAACTCGTTCCACTTGGAATCTGCATCTCCCTAATGAATAACAATATTGAGCATCTTTTATGTGCTATGAAAACCATCTATCTTCTTTGGTGACCTATCTTTTGAAATTTTTGCCTGTTTAAAAAAATTGGGCTGTTTTTCTTATGATTGTATTTATCCATAATTGCCCTAAGCTGGCAACAACGCAAATATCCATCACTAGTCGATGGGTACACACACTGTGGTATCCCTGCCACAAAATTCTCAGCAATGAAAAGGATGGAACCCCTGATACACAGAACATTTGTGCTAAGTGAGAGAAGCAAGATCCCAAAGCTAAAAATGGTGTGATTCTATGTAGGACATTTGCAGAGAGGCAAAACAATAGGCACAGACACCAGGGAAAATACAGTTGATTCCAGGAACTTTTTTTTTGCTTCACCGTGCCGGTCCCTGCCCTCTGACCTCTGCCCCCACTCTCCCAGCCATGGGTTTAATATTGGTGTAAGCTTGAGTTTCTAATGCCGAAACACAAACATGATTTTCCGCTACTTTTAATCGTGAAAATCGCCAGACAGGACCCATGTTGCGTGGCCCTCCATTTTCATTACCCCATGGACATGGAGGTAGCCTGGCTCTCGTCATCCATTCTCACTTTCAGGCTTCCTGCACCTCCCTGCCATTCTGCCTACCAGGGAGTTATACAGGGAGATGGTTGAGCAGACGCGTTTTAAGAGCTGAGGGCTGAACTGGGATTCCTAATCATAGAGGGTAATGATGTGTGCTCCACCACCCAGCAGTTAGGAGCAGGAAAACTAGTGGGTGAGGTGAGGGGGAAGAGAGGCAAGTCAATTTCTTCATAGTACAGTGAATGCTGGGGAAGTGCCCGCTGTCCTGGTCTGGTGGGAGGTGGTATCTGCTGAATATTGCATGCAGGAAATGAACTCTGCTTCTTGACTAGGACTTGGAAATGTCTTCCACTTACCAAAAATGTTTGTTATATACATCTATTATAAAAAGCCCTTGCATTTCATGGGGCAGAACATGAAGTCTTCAGGCCATCGGACAGGAGAATTTTTTCTTTTCTTTTCAAAAGTTTCATTACAGCATACTGTAGTCAAACCTGGTGGGTCTATTTATTTAAAGATTTTATTTATTTATTTGAGAAAGAGAAAGAGAAAAAGCACAGAGGGAGAGGGAGAGGGAGAAGCAGACTTCCTGACTCAATCCCAGGACCCTGAGATCATGACCTGAGCTGTACAGGAACCAAAACCTGGAGGGGATTTAGAATAAAGGTTTCATCCTTATGTGAGTGCAAGCAAAGCTTCTGCTGTATCTGGTGTTTTGTGGGGGCGGTGGAGGTTCTTTTAAAAAGTCATGTGAGTGTCGCCTAGGTGGCTCGGTGGGTTAAAGCCTCTGCCTTCGGCTGGGGTCATCATCCCAGGGTCCTAGTATGGAGCCCCGCATCTGGCTCTCTGCTCAGCGGGGAGCCTGCTTCCTCCTCCCCCTCTGCCTGCCTCTCTGCCTACTTGTGATCTCTGTCTGTCAAATAAATAAATAAATGAATCTTTAAAAAAAGAAAATCACGTTAGGTCTTGCTCTTAAGAGTAACTATCCAGGGTACCCAGTCCTTTAAAATAAGTCAGAAAATATTACTCTCAGTGCTCAACTCCATGGCTTTTGTCGTTCAAGTCTGTTGTAGGTCTGAGTTTGCATTTTTCACTATTTATTGGTCCTTGTTGGGCTAACTGACATCCGGTTCTTGGCAGTCAAAGTGGAGTCTTGGACTAGAGTTTGCACATTACCTAGGAGCTTTTTAGAAACGCAGGTCCCACCCCAAAGCTACTGATTCAGAGCTGGCATTTGAGCAAATCCCCGGAGGTTGCATTTGCGCACTGAAGTTGGAAAGGCCCTGATCTAGGTCAAGGGCCTACCCAAACATCCCACCTGCTCTATTGATAACGTTGTTGGGATCATGTGTGACACCCAGAAGCGCATCTTGGGTGAATTCTCCTGAAGTGCAGGTCGATGTGAGTGTGGGGCATGCAACCTAACTACAGTGAAATTAATTTTGTCGGTGCTCCCTGCTGAGCGGGGAGTCGAAGATACCAAAACCAAATAAGGCATGCTTGAGTCCCCGGGCACACAGAAGAAGGCACAACATTGCATTGTCCGTTGTCTCTATCTGTGTCATTTGACTGCCCTCATCCACCCAGGTCCAGCCCCTTCTCTGGAAACATTTCTCAATGTATAGTCCACTGGTCATCTGCCTCCGAATCCTTCTGGTGCATATATGAAAAGAGTGGGGTGGGGTGGGTGAGAGGTTGCCCCAGACTTACCAAATCATACTCCTGGAGTGAGCCCTGAGATCTTCATTTTAATGATTATTATGCACATTATAATTTGAGAACCCCTGACCTGGGTCCTGCCTGGATAGCCTTAGTGATTATACAAGGTGGTACAACAGAATGTTTAAATACAGCTTCCTATATTTAAAGAAACATTTAGAGGGGCACTTGGGTGGCTCAGTGGGTTAAAGCCTCTGCCTTTGGCTCAGGTCATGATCCCAGGGTCCTGGGATCAAGCCCCTCATCGGGCTCTCTGCTCAGCGGGGAGCCTGCTTTTCTTCCTCTCTCTCTGCCTGCCTCTCTGCCTACTTGTGATCTCTGCCTATCAAATGAATAAACAAAATCTTAAAGAAAGAAAGAAACATTTGGAGTTTTTCTCATCCTAAATTCGATCAGAGTTTCCAGTGGCCTCGAAGTATAAAGCTGCTTTTATCTCTGGGTGAGACAAAGTGAAGATCTTTGTGGATGGCATTCGAGGATTGTTGAATTCATATTTCTATATTTTCTGGTGACATGTTTTCTAGGAGCAAATGAAAATGCTTTGTTCTGTAATGAGTTAACAGCGTGAACATTGTTATGACAATCCTGTGACTTTCTTGTTTAATGTTCATACTCATCTAATCAAACAAATTGAAATTGGATTACGGCTGTTGCACATCATGGCAGTTATTATCCAGTTTAAATGCAGGTCTAAAGGAAATAAAATTGATTTTTCTATGCTACTTGGGGACATCATAGGTTATTAGTGTGCTGCTTGAATTTTCAATTAGGTTTGTATGGAGGAGAGAAAG
Source organism: Mustela nigripes (assembly GCF_022355385.1). NCBI lineage: Eukaryota > Metazoa > Chordata > Mammalia > Carnivora > Mustelidae > Mustela > Mustela nigripes. The sequence continues at coordinate 236,314,923 of NC_081557.1, read as the reverse complement.
ATTAGTGGTTGTGTTTTTTAATTTTATTTTCTTAATGTATTATGTAAATAAACTGTAATATTTCATTCTAATTAGGGAGTCAGATGACTCTTAAAAGTTTGGCGGTCTGCTTCTACACTTTTATTTAAAGCGTGTCAGGTTTTTAAAGTGGATAATAATTTTGAGGAACATTTTTATTTTTAAAAAGAAAATAATTGAGTTGTACACCATTATAATAGTTACTACAGAAACAGTTACCTTATTTTTCAGGGAATCAGATTTTCATAGGTGGCTGAACCTGTCTAATTTTTTTTTTAAGAGTTTATTTATTTAATTTGAGAGAAAGTGAAAATGTGAGTGGGGGCCGGGGAGCTGAGGGAGAGGGAAAAGCAGATTCCCCTGAAGAGCAAGAGGCCTAACTCAGGGATGCAGGGACACGGGGCTCCATCCCAGGACCTGGGATCCCGACCTGAGCTGAAGGCAGATGCTCAACCAACTGAGCCACCCCGACACCCTTGAACCTGTCTTTCTATAAACAAAACCTTTTTTTAAAATTGTCTTCATTCTGTAAATGCCTTTTGTGTACTTGCTCTATGTAAGGACCACCCCCACACTAGGGATTTCAGAGTTTTTCTGACATGGGTCGTTCACAAAAACATTTCGAGGCCACTGACTACTTGGGAAAGCAAAGCGATAGGCCAGAGAACACAATGGCAAGAAAGAATGACAATACCTGGAGAGCAGAAAAAGGCTTCCTGGAAGAGGTGACTTTTGATCTGGGCCTTGGCTCAGAAGTAGGAGTTGATAAAATGAAAATATATTCTTTAAGTTGTAAAAGCATTGCATATTCATTATGTGCTCATTTAAAAAAAATGGGAAAAAAATGCTCATTTATTACATTTGAAAAAATATAGAAAAAATATTTATTACATATAGAAAAAATATTCATTTTTACATTTGATCTTTATTTGACATACCAAGCACTAATTGTGTATCAGGAAATGTGGGTGATGCTGAAAATATAATGGAGAGCGGTCCACAGGAGCAGTTTTCCATCCACTAATTCACTGGAAAGACAGAACCCACTCCAAGCTATTGCACGCACAGTTATGGTTTATCACAGCGAAAAGATACAGGTGAAAGTCAGCCAAGAGAAGAGACACCCAGGGCAGATTTCCAGGAAATTTCCAGACCTGGAGCTTCCGTTATCCTCTCCTTGTGGAGTCATGGACAGCATAACTTTTCCAGGATCGATGTGCAAGGATACACACAGAGTACTGCCAGCCAGAGAGGTTCATCTAAGCCTGGGTGTCCAGAATTTTTACTGGGGCTCCATCACATAGGCATGGTTGATGACTCGCGTGGTTGACCTCAGTCTCCAGCCCCTCCAGGGGTAGAATTGATGCCAAATATCCCAAAGTCCTTACCCTAAATCACATCGTTAGACTATCTAGCGTGACCCAAGACCTGCCGGCAAACAAAAACACAGGTGTTAGGCATGACCTTCCATGGTCTTCGAGATCACCTCCAGAAGCCAAGGGGAAAAGGCCAGACCTCTCTTTGGCCAAGTTTGAATTCTTTACTATACAGGCACAAAACCAAGTATATAAAATTCAATATAAAATGAAAGAGAAGAGGACGATAAAGAAACAATGCAGGATAGCGGGGAATGGAGGGGGTGGGGGTGTAGAACTGCCAGGCAGGAAGATTCTCCTCGAGGAAGTGGACTGAGATACAAAGGACGAAGGGGATTAGCCAGGTGAGCAGGGCAGGGTAGAGCATTTCAGAAGAAGGAAACAGATGGTGCTAAGGCTAAGGTGGGAAGTCGCTGGGCATGTTCCAGAAGAAGGTAAGGCTGGAAGGAAGGAGGAATTGGACTGCCATGTTGGTTAGAGAGAAAATAAGGACCAGATCCCAGGTGGCCTCAGAGACCCTGGAAATGGTTATGGACTGTATCTCCAGGCAACAGGAAGCCACTGTAGGGTTTTAAAGGCTGAGCGTGGATGCTCAGGTTGGTGATTTAGGACGCATGTGTGACCGACATGAGAACAGCCAGTTGGGAATGAGAGTGGGGCCAGGGAGGCTGTTGGGAGACTGAGAGAAGGTGGCGGCTGGACCTAGGATGGAGGCAGGGGAGTGGCGAGGGGGTGCTGAGTTGGAGAGAACAGTGGCAGGTAAGACTTGGCAGGACTTGTGGAGCCTGACGTCAGGCTCAGCTGTCCCACGGTGTTGTCACCTTTCAGCATCTGGCAGCTCTGATTTGTCATTTCCACCCTGCTGTAGGCAAGGAACTGAACTCACTAGAATTATGTGTAAGGAAGGAACAGCAGCCTCTGAAGGGCTGACAGGTGGGATTCTGTGAAATCAGTTCACGTGATGCGTCTTCTGACTGCTGGACCCCAAGCCCCAAACTCACCCCCATCCCCAGTTCAGGCTGTATGCCAAAAGGTGGTGGTTGCTAAGCAGTTAACTATAAGCAACTTTTCTAAATGGCTGAGGTATCACTGGTCTTAGATTCAGTTATACCGTAAGTGAAAACATATCCCCCCTTGAAAAACAACTGATGGCCTGAAAAGCCCCATACAGAGTTGTCAGCACAGCCTGGCCTTTAGGAAGAGCTGAGTAAATGTTGAACAAACAAGTAGATGGTTTATCTGCTTTTAAGACATGAACATTAAGGGTTTCCTGTACATCTGTGGTGTGTTTTACTAAACTCAGACAAGGGGGCGCCTAGGTGGCTCAGTCAGTTAAGGGTCTGCCTTCCGCTCAGGTCATGATCCCGGGGTCCTGGGATCGAGCCCCACATTGGGCTCTCTGCTCAGTGGGGAGTCCGCTTCTCCCTCTGCTCTTCCCCCTCAATGCTCGAACTCTCTCTCTCTCTTTCATGCTATCTCCCTTTCTCAAATAAAAATATACAATCTTTAAAAAATAATAATAATAAACTGAGACAAGACCTCCTAGTTGCATATTCCCTTGATTTTCTCTGTACATTTTGTCAGTTCTGTGCATGGCACTTTGAAGATTAGCAGAAAACACGGCCGATGTCCCCTGCCTATTTCACTTGTTGAATTGTCCAATCAAACATCTCGCTCAGAAACAATTAGTAGAGGAAGTACTTTCCTTACGCACAGAATAAAGACAGTAGGAGACCTTGGATTTTCCTTTCAAATCCTATTTTAGTCAATGACTGGCCAGCACTTATTTAAAATGCTGTCACTTAGCCAACTGGACACTTTCCTGCTTCTATGTATGGGGGTTTCTCAACTAGAGATGACAGTGTTGGGACGCTGGTGTCATCTTGGCTCCAAGTCAGCATTAAACAAAAGGTGCCTTGAGAGAGGCCAGGATTGGAAAGGTGTGTAGGGGCGAACTACTTGCTGTTAAGTGTTTCTTGTAAATTGGCAGGAAATCCAAGAAAAATAGCTTTCAGCTCTGTTCAGAACTTGCTGCCTGATTTAACAGACTGCAGTTGGCTCCTGCTTTGTCTTGACACTGCACAGGCTTTCTGGCTGTGGTTTGCAGTGCTCCTCCCCTCCCACCCCTGCCACCTGCTCCGGCCCCCCCGCACCCTCCCCGGCACGGATCAAGCTGGGTCTGTGAGGAACCAGAATCCCAAGCCCAGGGCGTCAGTTTTCTAAAGCGGTTCAGCGGGATTAGAATGAACTTTCCAAGCGCGGAGAGTCCCAACTGGGAGCTGTTCGCCCTAGAATTGGGGGTTTGGGGGGATGAAGGATTCTACCGGGCTCTTCGCTAGTCACGGGCCAGGTCTCTAGCCGCCCGGAGCACCTGGCGGGTGCACCTGAGGGGCACACCTGGCGGGGGGCGGGGCGGGCGGGCGGCTCCTCCCCAGCAGCCAATGGGCGGAGGCGGCGGCGGCGGCGGGGGCGGGCGGAGAGCGCCCGCGGGCCGGCTCGGACGCGGGGAGGCGCGGACGCCACTCGCTTCAACTTGAGACAGAAGGGCCGCGTGGCTGCTGGTGCGGTCGAGCGGCCGCGGAGGGCCGGCTGGCGTGGTCACCGCTGTCTTCGTCCCAGCGCCGGGGCGGAGGCCAAGGTGAGAGACGTGGGGGGGGGGGGGGGGCTTTGTCTGCAGGTGCGTGCGGAGGGGACGAGCGGGGTCCGAGCCCGAGCTGGCTCGCGGGGACGGCGAGGCGGGCCCGGGAGACCCGCGGGACAAAGGCTGCGCCCTGCCTTTCCCCGAGTCGGCGCTTAGCGAAGTGCGGGGTCGTGGGCGGCTGCTAAGGCTGAGGAGGGGTCTTTCTGCCTCTCGGGAGAGAAGGGTGGAGATGGGAGGGATTGGAGGGGTGGGGTGGGATGCGGGAGGCTTTGGATCCGAGTTGACCAGCGCGGCAGGAAGCTGTTCCGGGGTGGGCTGTTCGCGGGCTGTGCGCTGGGCATTTCTCTTGCGGCCAGGGTTCTGATTGAGTAAATGAGTGCATTCATCTCCCATGCCCTCTGGTGAATCCACATTTGCCTTCTTGTCTATTAGGAGTGAAAAACAATTGCAGGATCTTGGTAATCCGATTTTTGGATTAAAAGCAGTGTTCTTTGGTGTAGAGAGCGCATTTACAAATAATTGTAGCCATAGGATTTAGAATATCTGTGTGACTTACATGTGAGAAAATGTTTCAGATTCCCCCAAATGTAGAAAGTCAGCCAACCCCTCACCTCCTTGCTCTTGGCAAAAGGGGTTTTTTGAAGAAGAGAAACGTGATGGAAATACTGTATACAATATTCGATTGGATTCTCAGGGAATGTGTGTCTTCTCTCTCCATTATCTGTTTCCCTGTACCAGTATCGTAACCAGACACGACTATTGATTCCCTAATTAATGTGTGGCTGTGAATCTTCATTACTGCCTTGGGTAGGAGAACACGGAGGAGCAGGCAATCCCATTAGTCTTTTTCTTTCTTTTTATAACTGCAGCCGCAACCTGGCTTTGACTTGAATCCTGAATGGTGGGTTGTGCCTGCTTTCCTCGTGTTCTCGTTTTGGTTTCCTAAGACCATGGATGGGGGAGTCTCTCCTCAGGCCTTACTCTGCCACAAAAGCAGTTTGCAAGTTTTCTCCCTAAAGTTCAGATCTTTGCCACTGCCTTTCAGTTGGTGCTGCTTTTGTGAATGAATCATTTGGTGCCCTGAAGCCTTTCCCAGGGACTTAGAATAATGTATTGTGAGGAAAATAGCCTTAAATCCCTATTTTGTCCATCAGTTTGTAAAAGTTATGGTGGCTGTGTTGTCCAGAATGAAATGTGAGTAAAAAGCTGAATGGGAGAAAGACTTTCCACAAAGCCTCAGCCGTTATCGTCGAAGAAGGTGCCAGTGGTTCTTGGCTCAGCAGGGAGTGATGCTCAGAGTGAAGGCATGGGCTCTGTGCTAGGTGGGTTAGGAACCTCACCTTTCTGACACTTGGTGCATGAATGAGCTCCTCTATCGTTGCAGCAAGTCCTAGCTTTTGAGCAATGGGGATAATTTATTTAATAAGTGTTTATTGAACACCTGCTATGTGCAGGGCATTGGCACTGGTGATTAAAATGGAAAATGCAACAAGTACCCACTTGCTTTCTTGGCGCTCACATAATGCTGTCCGAGGATCCATTTCAGATCCTTTGAACTTGAGCACACCTGAGAAATAGTATGGATAGCAGTGAGGTGAGGCAAGAGGGTGTTGCTGCTCCTGCTGAGCCCAAGGCTGTAGGTGCGCACAGGTTGGGCCAAGGTCACCTCCTCTCTAAGGGTGGAGGTAGCCATCAGACCGTTGGGTCAGGCTTTTTGCACCTGCTTCCCTAGGTCATGGATACCTCTCAGAGGGGTCAAGGCCTGCAAGGAGGGCCAAAAGCTGAGTTCTAGAAGTGTTTGAACAGGGGCACTGTTTATTTGGGTGTGGTCATTCCAGTCTGTTTCAAAAACTATCCGTCACGCCATCTCTTGGTCTCAACTCAACAGCTTTCCTCTTGAACGACCCCCCAGGGAAATGGATTCCATTCTGGACCACTGACTGAGCAAAGCTTTCCATCTGTCCACAGTCCCCAAGTATGAAGAGGTGACGCCTAGATCTAAAGACCTGGAACATAGTTGAAAAACCCCAATTTACTCTTCCTGTATACTTCTCGTGGTGTGGTGGGTTTTTGTGGCAGGGGGGTGGGTTTGGTTTTTGCTTTTTTTTTTTTTTTTTTTTAAAGAGTGTATTGATAATATATAACTTCTTACTCATCTGGGTTTCCAGACTTTTCCACAAATCCCTAGGGTTACATGAAAACATACTAAATAGTGGTGTAACTTATTCTTTTCTAAATGCCTATTTTAAACACAGATGATAACATTTTTGAGAAATTCTAAGACCTTTGGGTTCTTCTGGCCCTAAGAGAGTATCTGGCATAGGATGCTCTCCATAAATGATTGAATTTGTTGACTGGGCAGCTGAATTAATATAGATGAAAATGCTTTATTTTCTGTTGTGCTCAATATTTATCATCTATAGATTATCTTGCTGTTCAGCACAGATGGAACATCTGCATGTCAGGTGTCTTGTGAGGGACGTGCTGGAATGAGACAGACTAGGTACAGAGAGGCAGGACAGAAGCCAGAAGAACAATTTAGGGAGCACAATGATATAGAGAATAAGTGTCACAAAGATGGTCAGTGGCATGGAGAATATAGTGGAGTAGTTCCGTGGGGAAAGGGGCCACCAAGAGGCAGTCCATCCTAGGAGGTCACATCTGAGCCGAACCAGAAGGCCGAGAAGAAGTCAGGTATGTGGGGAGCAAGTAGGAAGCTCTAGCAGAGGGCACTTGGCACGTACAGAAGCTTGGAGCCAGGAGCAAGGGGACCAGTGGTGTGTACTAGGGTGGGAGAGCCAGGTGGGGACAAGATTCTGTGGGCTTTTCGGCTGTGGTGGAAGGCTTGGGTTTTCTTTTTAATGCAATGAGAAGCCTTTGAAGGGTGGTAACCAGGAGAATGCCGTGATCTAGTTTATTTCATAAAAAAAGATCTCAGTGAATGTTGTGGGGGGAATGGATGTCAGGAGCAGAAGTGGAAGCTGAGGGACCCACTAGCAAGTCCCAGGCCAGGAAAAATCAAAGCTGTGGCAGAGGGAGTGAAGGAAGTGGACTGTAGAGATTAAACGAGCAAGACTGAATGTGGTAGTGGTAGGAAGTGGAGTTGTGTTCTTGGACTGCCCTGAATGTTTAGATTCATTGTTTATTTCTGTTTGAAATACAGATAAAAAGAAATAATGCCTGTTTAAGGACAAAGTTTTAAACAATAGAGTAACTCAGTTTCAAATTATGTTGTAGAAGACCTCGACTTAATTTCATTTGATTCTCCACTGAGCATGGGCAGAGCTGTCCTGTGAAGTGCTGTGCATATGGCCGTCTTTCCAGGCCATTCTCACCCTTCATTGCCCTGACTAGCCTTCTTTTAAGCAGGCAGAGAGGCAGACAGAGAAAGAGGAGGAAGCAGGCTCCCCGCTGAGCAGAGAGAGAGCCTGATGCAGGGCTCAATCCCAGGACCCCGGGATCATGACCCGAGCCAAAGGCAGAGGCTTAACCCACTGAGCCACCCAGGTGCCCCCTGACTAGCCTTCTAAGCTGGTAACAGACCTTTGAGCATTTTCTCTACTCTGTCATAAAAATAAAGGATCAACATAAGAAAGAAGACAGGTTTAAGCTTTAATCCATATAGAATTACTCTACCTTTGCTCCTGCTTTGAAAGAAACCATTGATAATTGCATGGGACATTGTTTATTTCACATACAACAGTCTTCAGAGTCTCGAGAACTGATATATTGTCACAAACACAATTTGTTCTGTATGTATCTGAAAGCAGAAAGAGTAAAATTCCTTGGTAATCTTACGGGAACATCACTGAGCACTCTGTGAGCTAAAAAGGCCATTGCCTTGTACAGTGTAGAAATGAAGCCTCTGGTTTCTGATGGGATATTTTTGTACCCTCCCACCTTCAGATTTATGAACTTGAAATCTGACAGTGTCTTCACCAGTTAACTTTGGTTTTGAAACAAACTTTGGTTTGGTTTTGCCCAAAAAAATACTGTTGCAGAAGCTATTCCTTTCCTAGTCAGAATTTTAGGCTCAAGGAGGGACGGAAGTGACGGGGCTCCCAGCCCTTGTGACCTGGGTCCCTGGACTAATTACCCCGGAATATGGAAGCTTGTCTGAGGATGAATAAATTATGACAGTTGAAATAATTATGACCCAGGAAAAGCCGCTGCAGAGAGCCCAGTTGACAATCGGACCTGATTTGGCCTGATTCTGTCATGTCGTGTCATGCATCTGTTTGCCAGGTTACATGAAAATGCTGTTTGCTAGAAATCTAGCGTGACCTCGGCCCCCAACCACCCTCCCCCCTACCCCCAAGAATAACATTTCTAGCCTACATGCGACCTTCTGGAAATAAAACGGTGAGGCAGAGTTCCGCATTGACTCTGACTCTTATGTCAGCCACGCGTGAAAGATTGCAGTTGAGCAAAAGGTGTTTTTGGTTCTGAAAAGGCTACAAATGAGAAGCACTCTTATTCCCGCATCTGGATGGAGCCATTTCTGGCTGGCTCCGGAGTCTGTCACCTGTCACGGGGATTATTCCAGCAGCTCGGGGTGCCGTTCAGGCTCAGTTGGATGCTCTGCTCTTACCGTCTTGTAGGTCGTCATTCCTTCACACAGAGCCCCCCGTTTTCATTTTGCACTGGGCGTCACCTGTTATTTAGCTGCGACGAGTCTCTGTCTGCATTGTGTGCTGCACCCCTGAATCGGGGTGTCGTCTAAACAGGGTTTGGGGACTTTTTCTGCAAAAGGCCTGATATTAAATATCATCTTTGTTGCAGCTACTGTTCTCCAAGCACAAGAGTGGCTGTAGACGATAGGAACCCAGTGGGTGTGGCTGTGTTCCAGTGACACTTTCCTTTTTTTTTTTATTTTCAGATTTTGTTTATTTGACAGAGAGAGACATAGACAGGGAACACAAGCAGGGGGAGTGGGGGAGAGAGAAGCAGGCTCCCCACTGAGCAAGGAGCCTGATGTGGCACTAGATTCCAGGACCCTGGGATCATGACCTAAGCTGAAGGCAGACACTTAATGACTGAGCCACTCAGGTGCCCCCAGTGACACTTTATAAAAACAGACGGGGGTGCCTGGGTGTCTCATGGGTTAAGCCTCTGCCTTTGGCTCAGGTCATGATCTCAGGGTCCTGGGATCAAGCCCTGCATTGGGCTGTCTGCTCAGCAGGGAGCCTGCTTACCCCCTCTCTCTCTGCCTGCCTCTCTGCCTACTTGTGATCTCTATCCCTGTCAAATAAATAAATAAAATCTTAAAAAACAAACAAAACAGACGGGGATGGATGGTCTTTGATCCCGGGGCCATGGTTTTTCACCCTGGTTTCAAGGACCCAAGTGGGACCCACAGCGACAACTGAAAGAGGGACCTTGTCCTTTGAAAAGGAAGAAGGTTCAGTCACTTTTGGCCAGCTATGCGGTATTCTGAAAACCAATCTCCAAACTGGATTCCTGGAGGCAGTCAGGCTGTTTGGGGTACTTCTGTGACAAACCATTATTCAGACAACCCAAGCCCACTCTTAAGCTTCTTCAAGGTGGCATCTTTATTCCATTTGTCAAATATGAACACATATGGACAATAAGAGGAAAGCAAATTCAGACAGTGTGAAAACACAATGCTGTCGTCATAGGACTGTGTTTCTTGTTTCTTCAAGATTTCTTATATTTGTTGGAAAAGAAAAAAAGAGGCTGGAACAAAGAGAAAGTTACCTTCCTGAACAGCAAAGGTGGGTATTCTTTCAAGTGGTATCATGCAGTGAATTCTGCTGAGACAGCCCAGCGCTCCGGCGTGCTCCATGACGCTTCCTGGTTCGGCTGTCCGTACTTCACTGCCTCGCTGTGTATGGAAATGTGTGGTCCGGGGCCTTTTCCCTAAATGATAAGCAAACGTTTATTTCTTCTCGAGTACAAATATAAAGAAAATTACTGGGGGAGTTGACAAGTCCTGATAGACATCAGTGTGCAATGGAAATTTATATATTGATTCCAGGAGCAGAGGAGCTGTTTTTCATTGAGACAAATGTTCTGAAGAAGGAATCTAGTTACAGGCTCTGGAAACTTTATTGTTTCTGCTGGAGATGATCAAAGTATAGATTTGCTTCACTTCAGATAGAGTCACAAGAGATTGATAATCTTTTCAGAACTCTCCTCCTGCCCATTCACATGAAATATCTTTTATTAACATAGTTTCAGATGACATGAAAACGGAATGTGAGCTAAAGTCATTTTTAAAGTGCTGTCTGGGGCAAACAGCAGTGGGAGAAAACGAAATCCAGCCAACTCCCTATTACTCCCAGGTTCATTGCCTTAGAGTCTTACCAACATGACCAGGAGTGGGGTGGGGAGGGGGGAGTCCTTTGTTTACTCTATTTAGTTATTCTTTCATTCATTCAAAAATATGTATGGACTACGTGGCCCTATGCAGCAGGCAGGGGTAAGCAAATACTTAGGGTAATGAACCAACACAGCAGGGAAAGTTCCAGCTCCCACAGATTTCCCCTTTTTTTGTGGGGTAGAAGGAAGAACAATTTAAAAAGCAGAGTAGCTTTAGGTGGCTGCAGGGGTTGGCAATGCCTGGGTGGCCGGGAGGGGTTTTCTGGAGGTGATGACAGTAAGGAGGAATCTTCCTTTGGAGACCTGGGGGCAGATGGAATCCAGACAGTGGAAAGAGGTAGCACCAGGGTTCCAAGGTAGAAAAGGCATGTGTGTTTCGAGAATAGAAGGATGGGCGTGTGGCTGGAGCCCCGCAGGCTGTGGGTGCGGCAGAAAGTGAGGTCCGAGAGAGACACACGGGGAGTTTGGGAGGGCATCATGAGCGGGGCAGCAGCAGGGTAATTGGCCGCTGCGTAAAGGATGAAACCCTCAGCCTTTGCCTGGGAAAGTTGTTTCCACTGAACAGAGCACTTTTTGTTACCAGCTCCCACAGTGGTGGAACCAGAAATCCAATAGGCTAGGAGCGGGAGAGCTGAGCCCGCCTCTCTTCACCTAGGGATGCATCCTAGGAGAGGCGGGCTCAGTCTGGTGCCGGGTGCCCTAGAGCCACACAGGAGAAGAGACAAGGAGAAGGCAAGCAGACCCGCTGAGTCTGTCTGGAGATCGACCACTTTCTCTTGGTGGGGGTGTTGAGCAAATTAAATTCCTTGCCATCTTGGATTCCTTGTTTGTAAAATGAGTCGTGATGCTCCCCGCCGGGTTATTGGGTGGCTTGACCATAATGTGTGCCAAGAACGGAGCCTGGGTGGGGAGCAGATTCAAGGAAACAAGCGCCATCGTGCTGATTTTCTTCTTAATCAGTCATGCTGGTGTTGATGTTTGTCTTTGTTGAGGTATTACTGAGTTTACAGAGTATCAGGAATACTTGTATCCAGATGGAAGTTTCCAAAATTCAGGTGATCGAGTGTCTTGGCTCTTAGTGCTAGCTGTACTGGCCCTCCTGTCTGTACAAAGAAGCGGAGATTGGCTATATGATGATTGCCCTAAGTCCTCTAGAACATTTAGAAACAGATTGAAGAATGTGCCTTCCCTGAGAGAGGCCTTCCACATGGCTGGGGGCGTGGAATGGAAGAGATTTCACCCACAGACTCACCATGGTTTTCAGTGGGAGTCTTGTCTATGTCTTGCTGGTGCTGTGTGTCCCAGTAGTACTTCCTGCATGGAAGCCACTTTTCCAGTGGAGACCCTTCTTCTTCCCTTTTCTGTGTCACAGTCAGAGAGGAGCCTTCGGGGTCTCAAGTAGTTTTTTTGTTTTTCCACACCTGCTTTCAGGAAGGAAGCTAACCCATGGTTTCACAATTCAGGTATAATTTACATAATTTTGTCTTTTGATTATGCCCTAAATTTTATAACTTGAAAATGTAACATGGCGTGAGTTTTGTCTCACTTAAGACCTAAATGTAACTTGTATCTGTATTCTCTTTTCACGGATACTCAAAGAGGCTCGGTTGTTTTGTTGTTGTTGTTGTTATTTTACTGTAATACAGCCCAGATGAAAGCAGACACTTGTTAATTCTTACTCTCTTCAAACATGGACTTTAAAAGAAAACAACTCATTTCCTGGTTGCTCTCAGATATCCCTTTTTCCCTCATTAGTAAGCTGACTGGTAACTATTGTGTCTTCTCTCCAGCGGCATGAGAAAGTCCTTTGTTTAGAAGAATGTGCCTTGAATTTCAATAACCTCACACCACTTTAGATCCTCGTCCTCACACTCACTCCTGTTGGAACTCTGACTCCCTGAGTCGGCAAGTTAACAGGCTAGCTTGCAGAATAAGCCACACTATCAAAGACAGGTGTTTCTGTCACCCTTTGATCCTGGGAAGGACAGAATCTTCTCCTGAGCTGAATTCTCTGAAACTCCATTCACCAGATGGTAAATTTGCATAAATCCAGAATTCAGTTCAGAGATCTTTTACCTGCCGGGTATGGATTCGAAGGGGTTCTGTGAATGAGTTCCAGGCTTTACTGAACCTTCTCCCCATCCTGCTAAGGTTGTACCTAAAATTGCGAGTTCATGCACATTTCTTTCTGGGGTATTTTCATCAGATTCCAAAAGGTTCCATGATCTGAAACAGGTTAGGGAACTTCCTCGCGGCAGACCTCCTTGTTGTTCACAATTTGCTGGCGCCCCGCTGAGCACGCACGTCGAGCCCACGCTATGCACCATCACACCGTGAACCTTATAGATCAACGGGTGTAATCCCCGCGGCCCTCTTAGGGGGTCAGTGCCGCTATCATTCCCACTTTACAGATGAGTAAACTGAAGAGCATAGAGGCTAAGGGCCTTGACCAAGGGCAAACAACTAAAACACGTCAGGGGTAAGAGGCAAAAAACCTTGAAGCGAGGGGGAAAGCAGACCGCGAGGTTCAGGAATGGGTATGAGAGTCTTCGTGACATAAAGTTTTATAGTTTTTGCTTCATGGTCGTGTGGAGAACACAGGTTTGTGCTGGTGCTGCAGAGGCTCAGCAGACCCCTCAGTGATGAAAGACAGGCATCAAAGAGGAGCGAGAAACAGCCCTGCAGAAACGGAGCGAGAAGCCCACTGGCAAGTCCTGGCTCTACGTGCTCCGTTTGTGAAAAGTAGAAGGTCGTGCGCCGCATACGAAGTAGGTGGCCGTGCCGGGGAAGAGGGACGCGTCCTCCTCCAGAAAGCTGGAGCAGACGTCGTCATTCTGGCATGCAGTTTATTTTGAGGAATTTCCTATTCATTTGGATACCCAGTTACACATGCAAGTAGCTCTGTTATTTCAGGCTTATTTTAATGAAAACATTGCCAATTACTCCCACGTTCATTTTCCCAAGAAATAGCTGCCGAGAGCATACTGATGAGACAATCTTGGACGTGTGGCTCGTGTGGAATTAATCCTGCAGTTTCGTTCCTCCCCCTGCGTGTACGGTGGGAGGGCAGCAAGCTTGCTCCTGGTGCCGCGCTTAGCCTCGCTCGCTCTTGGAAGGGCGCGCCTCCTGCAGAAGCCCGGCTCCGGGCTGAGGTTTTCTTCCTGGCAAATTTACAAGGTGTCAAATCAGTGAAGCACCTGCTGCTTGGACTCTTCTGCATTTTCTGATCGCTCTAAGTCCCTGTTTACGGCTGGCTCTCACTTCCACACGGAAGTCAAGCAGCATCTGTAACTCCAAAAGAACGAACCATGTTCAAAGTTGTTCTGCTGTCAGGGAAAACACTGTGGCTCCGTATCGAGGCTCTTTCCTTAAGTGGATCGCTAGTAATGGATCTGATTTACAGTCTCTAAGGCTTCAATAATAATTGTACTCAAAAGAAGCAGACTGTACTCTCAGGTCTCTAGATTGAAGATAAATTATCAGGCAGAGTTTTTACCATAGGTAGAGGCGCTTTTTGTTAAGAATAAAAAATTAAAAATGTCTGGTATACGTGGAAAGCTAGCTAATGAAATGCTACCTGCTCTTTTTTTTTTTATTATTTTTTTTTAATTGTAAGAGTCAAAGCGTTTCAACACATCCCCTTCTGTTAAAAATCTGAGCGCTAGGCGATTCCTAAACCATCTAATCTGAAATGAGCAACCAAGACTTGAGAGGTTAGGAGACTTACCTCACGGTCATTCAGTGTGAGAGTAGGATCCGCGTCTTTGGATCCCTTGGTGATGACTTGAAATTGTGTTCATAGACTGACTGACAGAAGGACATGAGCAGGAGGTGACTTCCTCTCATCCTGTGGTCAACAGTGTGGCTAGCACATCTGAGGAGAGGGCCACAGCATCTCCCCTGGTGACGTCCCGTCCCACGGAGACATTTCTCCTGCAGTGCCCCCAGCGTGACACAGCTGAGCCCTGAAGCTGTCCGCTGAGGCAGTTTATCACACCGTGTTACATGCCGGTACTCTTTTACACACACCATCTCATTTAACTTAATTCTCATGTTTACCCTGAGCCAGGTGTTTTTATCCCTTTTTCGCTGATGAGGAAGCTGGTTTGAAGGGTCACACCACATAACACAGTGTGCCTGGCACACAGAGGGGCCCGGGACGACAAGAGAGTGAGGAACGCACGCAAGGGAGCATGGCGGCCAGCGGGCTTGGGGCATAGCTCTGTCTACATCCTCAGCCTGAAGAACCTCTTTTGGAAATTGTCATCTGCCTTCTCCCCCTACGATAGTCCACAGTCCTCTTGGATGGAGGTCCCCCTCTACATCTGAAGCCCCAGGTCCTTGGCCAAATCCTTTGCCCCCCCCTGTCTTGAACACCCATGCATTGTAACTGATGGTAACTGACTGGGTCATTTGGGAGACAGACCGCGAGGTGAGTCTGCCAGACTGTGAAGAGCATGGTGTTCCTGCTGTGGCTACGTTGTAAGAAGACTAGGAGTAGAGAGTCCTGTAGACCTGCAGTCAGACCCTGACCTCACCGTGTACAGCTGTGTGACCTTCATGGTCTTCAACCTCCCTGAACTTGGTTTCTCCTTTATCAGTGAGGATAGTAAAACCGCACCTCGTCGGCTTGCTGCTTGGGCAACACGGAGCCAGAGCTCCGGAAAGGGTGGCTGTCGGGAGCGTCACTGTCGTAGTCGTTACGGTTGCGTGCTGCCCTCTGTGCTGGGGTGGGCTTATCACAGTGCGCCCCTGAAATGGCGAGGTCGGTGTTTATGTATCTGTAGTACAGAAAGCACACGTGCTTATTGTATAGTATTCAAACAAATGTACTAAATAAAATCCTCCGGAAGCCCCCCCTCCCGATAACGGCTGCCAGTTTGGATGTTCTGTTGTTCCAGAGTTTTTGCTTTGCTGATATCAAAATACCCGAAGTTTTTGTTTGTGGTGAGTCGCTGTATCTACAGTTTGGGTTGTTTGCTCGTTCGGCTCCCCTCCCCTTAATAACAGGCTGTGATCATCATTCTGCATCAGGCCATCCAGCTCTGCCTTCCTGCTGTAGGACTCGGGTTTCTTAGGGGACCCACTTGCTGTCTCAACCCATGATTAGCTCCCCTCCCCGTGGGGCCCGGCTGGTGCTCCAGGACCCCGGCCGCAGGGCGCCAGCAGGAGCAGGTTTCTGTGAAGGTTGGGTTTCTTCGTTCCCTTCTCGCTATCCTGTGCTCCCCGCCTCTGCAGGCCACTTGCTGTCCGTTTACTTGCATGCGTGTGACCAGCCCAGGGCCCTCAGTGGTCCTCAAGCCCTTTCACATGGGCTGTGATGGGGCCAGAGGGGATGGGGAGCACTCCGGGTCCAGAGGTTGAATGACTTCATCAAGGTCACCCTGGCATCTCAGGGCAGCACTGGGAGAGAAACTCGAAGCCTTTGGCCCTCAAACCCCATATGGCTCTGCACCCCTCTCCCCCTCTGCTCCTCTCTTCCCTGGCACATCTGACCCTCACCCTACCGGCCTTCGCACATCCCACCCCTGCCCTTGACCTTCTGCCTCTGCTCCCCCCTGCTCTGTTGCCTTCTCATGATGCATTTGAGGGAAAGCAGGAGATGTGAATGTTGGGGCCCAATTAATAGAATGTCAGAAATTAGTAAAAACAGGTAAGACTGTTTCCAGTCATTGTTTCTGTACAGTTTTTATTGGGAGCAGGTGGAGCTGGAAAACGCAGACACGGGCCTTGCCAGTGTTTACTGCAAACAGTTTCCTGTATTTGCCTGTGATATTTTAAGCTTGATTACCTCCCCCGGTTGATATGTTGCCTCTAAACTCAGCTGGCATCTCTTGGCTTCATCGTAACGTGGCTCAAAATACACACTTCTGTGTGGCAGAGCTCAGCTAAAATAAGCACTGAAAGGCTACTCATCGCAGCAAAGTTGGGGAATAAGATGGGATGTCAGTGCTCAGAGTTGCCGTTAACGGGACTGTTTGATTTCCTGGATGCCGAGTGAATGCTAACGTGTTGTTTCTGCTCTGTTCCCTCATGCCTGCCCGGATTCAGAGAGAGGTAACCAACCGATTTTTACTTCTCCCTCCTCGCTGGTGTCTTAAATGTCTGGCAAAACTCACTTGCTTTCTTCATGCTGTATTACCACCGCCACAGCCGTCATTGTCTTTGAGAGGCAGAACTTTGTTCTGTTTAACCTTTTATCATCACCATTCTTATGTGTCCTCACTTAAAACAGAGTGTGGAATTGCATCTGGGTCCCTGCCCCCGCATTGCTTTTGACCCTGTTTGGGGATGGTGATGGGCAGAGTGATCAGATGGCCACTCACTCACGGCTGGAAGCATTGAGTCCAGATGCTGGGGAGGAAACATGACTAGAAATACTAACGTGGCGTCCCATGTTGCGTAAGGCTTTTCCCACTTCTTCAAGAGTTCATATTAGGACTGGTTAAGTTATGTATTCTCTGTGTAGGCTAACAGCCGGAAGGACTCTGTTTCAGTCTCAATTATTAGCTAAAAGATGCAGATTCTCCTTTCTGTCTAGATGAACACAGCTGTGGAAGGGCTATGACTCTGAAGCGAAAGGAAGGCAGTTGTACCTCAGAAGTGTGTGTTTCCAGCGCTCCGACCGTCAGCCTGTCCATTTGGTTGATGGGGGTTTAGGCTCCACTGTTCCACAGCTTTATAACTTAAGCTCCATTTTTGATGGAAGAGGAAAATTTTGAAGCTCCTCTTTTTGAAAGAATGGTAGTGGTTACTGCTTGGCAAAGTGAAGAGAGAGAGGCAGTCTCCTGTTTGTGTTGGGGTCCATTTCGGGTGAACTGCTCCATTGGGGTCGAGCCGTCTCTGCTGGTGGTGGCCATTTTCCCTCCTCAGGATGAGCTGATCTCCCTGCTCAGTGCTGAGGAGGGGGAAGGGAGATGGTGTCGACTGGATGGGTAACCCCTCCAGGGTCAGTCTTCTAGAGGGTATGGTTAGGAGAATTTGCAAACTTGACTGGCTCTTTCATTACCTTCCAGAAGGCTTTAGCCTCTGGAGGTGTTGGAAGCGTCCAGAAGATGAGGAATGTGAGCTCCCTCATCTAAATAATGAGAGGTCCTGTCTGAGCCAACGGTGAGAATATTTTCAGATGTTTGCCAATCCCTCCCTTTCTGTATTTATTCCAGTCTCCTCCCTGGGGAGAAGTCACTCTGAATATTAAATTAACAGCAAGACTGTGTTCTTGAGAGGGCTGCGGATTCTGGTCTGCCAAGGCCACCTGGATTATTTGCAGGCAGAATTTAAATCTGTTTACACAGCGTAGATGTCTCACGGAAGTGCCTGGCGCAGGATTCCCTGTGGAGAATGTGTGTTTACCCAGGTGATGAGTTCCTGGGATGTCCTCTGAAGGGGCACTTAGCATCTGCTTCAGCTTGCAGAGGAGAAAGTGAGTTGAGTTGACAAAGCTCGAGAGCATGAGCTTCGTGAAATTAGTGCCTGCTGATGTGCCGCTGGGTAAAATGGAGAAAACAAAAGCAAAACAGAACAAAAAATGGCGCGTGTGTGTGTCATGTTCTACATTGACCATGTAGGAAGATGACTTTCTCATCTCCTTTCTTTCTTTTCCCTCCTCCCACCCCAAAAGTGAGATCTTCAGACTATAATCAGAAGGTCCGAGCAGTTCGGCAAAGAAGAGCAAACAGTCTTGAAAATAAGATTCCTTCTCCCTTCAGACCTTGTGCGGGTGAAACAGTGGAGATATAGCCCTTTGTCAGAAAGGGCTGGAAGCACAATGTTTGCATCAGATCTGTCTGTGGCTGTTTGTCCTTACTTGCTTGCGGGTCCTGTCCTCTGCAGTAAGACAGCTCCAGGGGCTGACAGCTTCTGACAGAAAGAGAAGCCAGGAGGAAAGGGTCTTTAGGTACATTTCAGCGAGTCTTAATATAATTCATATGAGGGCAGATATTTACTAAAACATCTCATGGATAAGGAGACAGAATTTCAAAGGGGGCTTTTTCTTTGACTTCTTCCTCATTTATAATGACAACTGCCATTAATCGAATGCCTGTCACGTGGCAGCCTTCACAGATTCCCAGCATCAAACAGCATGGATTTGACGTGAGCAAACACGGATCACGTGGAAGACGTTGTCTTTTTGTGGCGCCTGGGTACGGAGCGCTAGCAGAGGAGATGTGGTGAGAGTCTGGATGGAAGGGAATCCCCTAGAAAAGAGGGGACAGAGCTCCTCCCAGGCAGGCCCGTGCCGTCCTGCAGCGGACAGCGTCCGCTCCTTCTGGGCTGCGTCAGAAGGCAGAGCTCGATTCCAGGAGCCAAAGTTGCAGGGAGGCAAGCTTCAGGTCCTCCTTCAGAAAGAATATCTATATATTTTGGCTCGCCAGGAGCATTCCTGCAGTGGAACAGGCTGATTCGTCAAGTAAATAAGATTTCATGTCACTGAAATATTCTACCACTTCTCTGGGCTCCTGGAGACAGGGCTTTGAAAAGTTTGCCTGGCTTACCCCACTAGGAGGCCGGTAGGTGCCACATAAGCTCCTTACCAGGAGAGAGAAACAAAAGCAGATTCCATTTATGTAAGGGGGTTACAGGGAAGAGAACTAGGGAAAGGGTGGATAGTTCTGTCTTGGCTCTTTTTTAATGGAATCCATTTGAATAAAGAATGGTTTCTTCATTCATTTCCTCAAAATGAATTAAGCCCCTGCAGGGTGGTTAAAATGCTGTTCAGCCGAGAACAATGAACGCATTCTTTTGTCCTTTCTCCTTGCCATTAAGAAATTTGAGGCTGTCATGTAAGATGTCTTAGCACTGACATTTTTCCCTTACAGTACTGGAGGCTGGTCCTCTGGGGGAGTAATGACCAGGGAGAACAGCAAACGGATAGGAACAGGCAGAGTGGGAAACCCAGGGGCTCAGTAAATGAATAGTGAAAAGTAGTTGATTCCTGGTGCATGTTTCTGTGAGAGTTTAAGGAAGGGACACAGATTGGTGCAGCTAGAAACCTGCTGCATCCTGGTTTTTAAAGGAAACATGGTGATTCGCATGACTGCGAGAAATAGTGGGGCGCAGCTCCGTGGGGGGGGTCCAGAGAGGACTGGACCAGAGCCTCTTTTAGCACGTGGTTCCTCATCCGGCGTTGTAAAGGGAGCAAGCCAGAGCAAAGGACAAACGTGGTTCTTGCTGCTGAGTGCTAGACAGAGTGTCTCAGACAGACATCTAAAAGAATTTGCTGGAAAAAATAGGAGCTGTGTTCTGACGGGACCTCAGAGATTACTGGGGCCCACTTTGTGAATTTAAAGGAGCACACTGAAGCCCAGGAGGGTGCTGTCCATTGGGATGCCTGGTCAGCCAGAGGGGGTGCATAGAAGCCCACGTGAGCCCATCCCTGCTGAGCTGTGAGATATGAGAGGCAGGTGGCTGCAGCCCCAGGGCTCCTGGCGGCACCGAGGAAAGAAGTAGTGGCCAGAGAGCCAGGATGGGCCGTGTAGGCGAAGCTTCCTAAAATGCCCCAGCAGCAGGCTGACCCTTTCCCTCATACGGTTTCAGAGCCACCGTGGGCCCCGCCTGGCTGAGGACACCCCGTGACGTCTGGTGTTTTCCTCCCAAATTCACATGTGTGGCCCTAAGCTGGTTGCAGCCTTTTAGGTTTGCAGTGTGTCGGGAACCCCATAGCTGTGGAGGTTTCTTGTCCCCCTCAGAATACACGAAGATCTCTAGAAAAGGTCAGAAAAAATTGCACTTACATGTGAGCCTGAGGTCTTTCACAATCCTGACACTGATTGGAAAAAGTCTCTCTGAAAGGCCGTGTTGGGCAACGTCTTGATCGTTGTTGAAACTGGATGATGGGACATGGGGACTGTACTCTCTACTTCTGTGTGTGTTTGAAAGGTCCCAGAATGAGAAGTTTAGGGGGGGAAGAATGGCAGATGAACTGTGTTCTTTGTACTCCTGCCCTTCTCATCTCCTAAAGCTCGGACCAGGAAAGAGGCCCAGGAGGCCAGGTCACCACAGACCTCTCTCCCCTCCTGTGGCTCAGACCAAATGGCCGGCCTCCATACCCCTGGGGACTTCTCCTGAACCCCTCTTTTTCTGATGCATTTGGCACCAGCCTGTCCCCAGTGCTCTTTCTCTACCCTTTCATTGGGCCCTCTGCTCCAGCAAGGCCTTTAGATGCCTTTCTTTTTCAGTCTAGGCCTCATTTTGTCTTTTCTCATTCTCTGCACTCGTCTGCTGCCCTGACTTCAGCTGCCCCTCAGGCCCACGTCTCCAGGCCCACGTCCACAGGCCCGAGCCCCCGGATTGAGTGTCCACCTGCTTGGTGGGCCCCGCCACCTGGTGGCCCTCAGGTACCTCCGACTTACTGTCCTACCTGCTGCTCGTGAGTTTCCTCACCAAACCCTCCCCCCGACCCCCGGCCCCGCTGCAAGAGCGCTTAGTTGGCCCAGCAGGGACCCGAGAGTTATTCTGGGTTCTCCCCCTCATCTGCCACAGCCTTCCTTCCAGGGCCTCCTCCCTCTACCCTGTTCTCACAGATGCTGACTTAGCCTGCTTCGTGCTCATTCTCTCACCTGGACACGGAGCAGCAGCCCCCGGTGGGCGTCTCCCTTGAACCCCATCATCCCACCCAAAGAAACCTTTTAAAACACATATCGTATGGGGTCCATATGACAAGGCTCGAGGGCCAGGCTGCTGGCAGGACGCAGGTGCACCCTCCCCATGGTCCCGCCTTGCCCCCCCACCACAGCGCCTAGGAGTCTGCAAGGGACCCGTATTTCTTCCAGCCACTCTGTGGACTGACTGACCTCTGTGCCTTTACTCATGCTCCCTGGAACCATCCATGCCCTTCTCACCCTGGTCAGGTCCTTATGATACTTAAGATGCTCCACAAATCCCACTGGACACCTGTATCCTTAGCGGACTTCCAGGCTGAACCTTATCTGTGTTTGCCAGACACGTCATAGTGGCTCAGAAGGCATTTGTGGAAGGGAAGGGAAAGGAAGGGAGTATTTTTTTTTAAAAAACATAAGTTTTAAATCATATTCTAATTTAGTGAGAATGTAAAGCCCACTGGCAACTCTCTTAGTCCGTTAACAAATTATGACAAACAGTGTCTCAAAGCAAGCACAGATTTATTCCCCCACAGTTCCGGAGATCAGAAATCTAACATGAGCATTCCAGGTATAATCACAGCATCAGCGGGGCTAACGGCTCCCTGAGAAAATCCATTTCCTGGCCTTTTTCCGCTTTTAGAGACTGCCTGCTTTCCTTGGCTGGTGGCCCCAGCTCCCGTTTTGTCCCTGAGACGCCAAGTCCTTCTTCCCTTGCACTTGTGTTGGGCCCAACCGGAGAATTCAGGGGAACAGCCCCCATCTCAAGTCCTTTCCTGTAACCCCCTTTTGCCATGCGAGGTAACCCAATCAGAGATTCTGGGAATTAGGCTATGAACATCTTAGAAGGGTCCTTATTCTGTCAGCTACAGCAGCTTTTTTCAGAAATGAGGGGCCGAGCTTTTGAAACCCCCAGTTAAGCGACGTTTGGGTTTCATTCTGAATAAGGATGAAATCAGATCAGCCATGCATTTCACTGCACACAAAGGAAGTTGTTCAACTTGCCTCCACCCCGGGTCTGAGAGAGGACTCACTGCCTCTTCAGATCCATGGGTGTGGGGCCTGCCGGTGCTGAGCGTGGCTCCGGCGGCTCCCGGTGGAAGCCCGTAGGAGAGCCGGGCCAATCTCTTCACCTCCACAGGGAGGCGAGATCTCCTGCTTTTTCCTGGGAAGCCCATGAAAGCCCCAGAGGGCTAGTCGCGGGACTCAGCTGTCAGGAGCTGACAGAGTCCTCCCTCCCTGATCTATGAGCCTGGCGCCCACGCAGGGACAGGAAAAGACAAAGCTGTAAAAAAGAACTGTCAGAATCCTCCCGACAAAGCCTGCAGCCCCTGAGCTGCTCCTTTGGGAAGATGTGGGTTCCAGATGGTTGCCTCAAGCATTCATCGCTTTCCCTGGAGCCAAAAGAAAATGAAGATTAATAATAATAATAATTTTTAAAAAAAATTACTCCTCGGGGGCAGCATCTGGAAGAACAGAGGGCACAGAGCCGCAGTTTGCTAGGATGACCCATAGCTTCTAGATCAGGGCTGGTTCCATCCCCTGGATGGTAACCTTGCAGTCCTGCACTTGCGGGCCGGCCAGTGGTCCCGAGGAGCAGGCTGGGTCTCGGAAGCCTCCCTCACCGAATGTCAGAGCCGGACAGGAGCCTTGGAAATCCTGTTTCTCACCTCTCTCACTTGAAGATGAGGTTAGACTCCATTGCCCCAGGTTGTGTAGCTCAGTGGACTCAGGAATGAGACTAGAACTGGGGTTGCCCCAATCCCAAATCATTGCTCTCTGGCTGTTCCTGACACTCTCTCAGAGAGAAGAGAGGCGTTGAGATCGTGCACTAAGTACGAAAGGAGGATGCGACAAGCTCTTACTTATCCTTTTGCTACAGAATTTAAAGGCTGTAAGTGTTTAGACACAAGCAAGGTTCTGGGGCCCAGAGGGCCAATCAGGCTTGTGAGCTGGATGGACTGACCAGAGTGGATGGAGCAGTGTCCCCAAGCGAGAGAAGATTCCGTGAGTGGAGACCTGCCTTTTCCGGAACAGAGGGGAGAGCTGTGTGGTTGGACGAAGGGTCCTGGAAGAGTAGGTGGGACAGGTTCTAGAACTCCAGAAATCCGGACAGGTTTTGGGCTTCGTGTGCGTGATCATGGACCCAAAGAGATTTGGCCTCAGAGAAATGGCAGCGGAGCAGCGAATTTTGAAGGAAGATAGTTCTGTGTGGTGAGACACTGCATATGTTCTTTTAAGATCCATCCACAAAAGAGAGGAACCCAGAGATTTGGGGACCAGAAACAGGGCTCCCGCTGAGCATAGTCTCTAGAAGGGAGGGCTTCTCTTACTGCTTTTTTAGATAATACATTGTTTTGATGGTGGTTGAGACTAGACTGGGAAGGCCTCAGGGACCCACTGTAGAGCAAGACCGTGCTCACTCCTGAGACTGGGCCAGCTCCTTGCCCAGACGCAACACCCTCAGTCCCTGGTCCTGAAGCTGTGCACACCTCTGAGGGCCAGCTTACCCGCGGGAAATTGGGATGCAGCCCCTATTCCTAAAGGAGGAAGGAGCACTCAGTTAGTACCTATATGGCCAGGCCTGGACTGGGTACAGGGGGTAACTCAGGCACGGCTCATCTGCACAGAGCTTCAGGGCGCTGTGGGGAATGCAAACCCGTGAACACACATGGACATGTCTGGTCCTAAGGGCCGTGTGTCTGGGTTGCCATGGCAGCGCTGGGGAGGCTGCCCGCCCGGCCCTGAGTCCTGCACGGTGACAGCGGCACAGAGAGCATGAGCACGCAGTGGGGAGAACACCTGAGAGGAGGTAGTCCCGGCAAGGGAGGACAGGTTCAGGACATTTTCAGGATGTCAGACAGGTCACACATGGGGAGTTGGGGGAGACAGGAAGGCCTCCAGGTTCTAGCCGACTGTGGACACCGACTGTGATAGAAGATGAGGAGGGAGAAGGCTGGGGGAGCGTGTATTGAAGCAGGTGTGGACAGGCCGAGGCTCAGTGCCCTGACCTGCAGCCGGGCTCGTGACACAGGGCAGGCTGACCTCCAGCGGAGATCCCTGTGCCTTCCCAAAGCAGCCAGGGACAGAGCCTCTTGTCTGCCCCCGCTGCACCAGCACGTTCGTCGTTATCTCTTCTGTAACCAGAGTACTTGTTGTCACTGTAGATAGAAGGCTCGTAAGAAATTCAACTTTCATTCAGGGCCATAGGAGATTACAGGAGCTCAGGACCCTGAATTTGGGAAACACTGTAGTTCTTTTACTTAGCAATGAATTCTTAAGTCCATGGAATTGCTCTGTTTTAGGTAACTGTGGAAGTTTGAGTTTTGTTTTTACCCATTGCTACATCCTCTGCTCCCCACTGACCTGCTGGCTACTCGCTCAGCTAACGCTCATAACCAGACTGCGTGCTCTCAGAGGTGCCTTTTCTAACGTGCTGATAAATGTTGTTTGCACAGAGATTTTGCCTACGTAGCAAGAGACAAAGATACAAGAATTTTGAAATGTCATGTATTTCGATGTGACACACCAGCAAAAGCCATCGCCACGAGTCTCCACGAAATCTGTTCCAAGGTAAGGTCGGTCCAGACGCGGTGGTACATCCCTCTGTCTTTTCTCACCACCTGAGCAGGGACGGGGGTGTGGTCAGGGTTTCCCGCTGGTGACATCCGCTGCTTTAGCCAGAGCCTTAGAGTGAGGACAGGCTGCTGGGCCTCGCTGGACCAGCCCCTCTACTCCTGCTTCCTCCAGCAGAGCAGTCCTGATAGAAACATCCTCACCCTCTGCCTGGGACCTCTGTTGACCCCCATCAACAGGGTCTTGTACCTCTCAGGAGACTGTTCTATTATAGAGCAGCTCTGGCTGTTAGAGGTTCTTGATTATGTGGACCTGAAATCAGCCTCTCTGGAAACCCCACGTGGTTACTTGAGATATGTGATCTAGAGCGACAGAGAGGGATTCCTCCATTCCGTCCCTCCGGTGGGGCAGCCCTTTACTGTCTGAAGACGTGTGAAGCTGGCGACCACATCTGTATGTTTGGGGGTGCTAGACAGGTGTCCGGTCTTCCTGCTCCGGTCTTCCTCCTTCCTCCAGAATCCCCACCCCCATCTCTTTTGGGTCCCAAGCTTACAGGCTCCTACCCCCTCTTCTTCTGCATCCTCTAGCTGGTTCCCCCTAAAGGAACACAGCGGTCCAAGGGCAAGCCAGTGGAGAAGAGAGCATGGGCCACTCTGTCCCTTGACCTCCAGGGAGTATAGTACGGGGGTGACAGATGTTTTTAGCTACCATATCACCTGCCGGTTTGTGTTCAGATCGCAGTTGGCCAGCTCCCCAGGGCGCTGTCCCCAGTGTCCTGTAGCCAAGCCTTCCCACCCCGCAGACGGAATCTAAACACGGGACTTTGGCCATCACCTTTCTGGTTGGAGGCAGATGTCAAGCCCGGCCTCATTGCCATGCTGCCTCGGCTAGCCATGCCCGGGCTGCGGCCTGGGGTCTGAGCAGCAGAGGCAAAGCAGGTGCCATCCACGTGTCCTCAGGGAGGGGCAGGAGCCGGGATAGGTACACGTCCCCTGCTCTGGGCCCAGCCATCACCCTCTGCCCCAGCCCCACGTCTGCCTGTCTGGGCCTGGCCTGCGGCTTCGCAGGTCTTCCTCCTTGTCCTTGCCTTCATTCAGTCACGTGGAACACCTTTAAGTTCTAAGAACACAGCAGGGACTAAAACAGAAAGAAACAAAATCTTTGTCTTTGTGGAGCTTGTGTTCCCATTTGAACCCCCAGAACATGGCCTAGTACAGAGGAAGCGCTCCGTGAAATGTCCTGCTGTTATTGGCAGCAGCCGCCTGGCCTACCGTCCCAGGCACGCAGGAGAGGGCTGGCGGGGAGCACTGAGAGGGGGAGGGGGGAAGCGACTTCCGTCCCACCTGGAACGCAAAGCGGGGCCTGGGAATGAAGATGTGAGTGATCCTGGGGGTCCCTGAAGGGCGGGGTTCTGTCAGTCCCCAAACCCACAGCGCTCTGTGAACCGGAGCGAGAAGTGACACTTGTGCCCCTCGCAGCAGACCGCCAATTCAGTAGGCCGCTGACAGATTTAGAAGACCAGTCCCCATAGCAGTGCGTATTTCCAAGTGCTGACACTGAATCCTCAGAACGGCCGTAACATCACTGGGGATGTAAATACTAGGATTCCCGTGTGCAAAAAGGAAACGAGGCACAAGAGGTCAGGTGACTTGCCCAAGGTCATACAGCTAGTAAGTAGTGAAGGTGGGATTTGAACCCACAAACACTTTCCCCAAAGCACTGAAAAGAATTCTCAGGGGTCAGCCTTCAGAAACAATGGGAGAAGTCCGTTACTGTGGGTTCCATTGGCCACTGTGGTCCAGCAGAGGCTGTCTGGGTGATTTCACTAGGGGCAGGAGCCCGGTGAATGGAGGAGTATTTCCGAGCAAGCAGGAGACTGCCGCTTGGAGGGATAGTCCTTCACCCGTTACCCCTGGGGAGAATGAGCACCTTCTCAGAGCAGCTTAGCGATAAGGGGTGGGAAGTCAGGCCGTGGACCAAAGCCTGTTTGACTTGGAGGTCAAGTCAGCTCAGACCCTGGACTGGCAGGAATAGCTGAAGACATGGGATCTGTAGCCACGGACCATGGGCGTCCTTTCTCTTCTTCAGATTATGGCCGAACGGAAGAATGCCAAAGCCCTGGCCTGCAGTTCCTTACAGGAAAGAGCCAATGTGAACCTCGACGTGCCCTTGCAAGGTAGGTCAGCAGTGGCCGCTCTCCTCAGGCTGGCACTATTCCGTCCCAGCCAGAGCCGAGGCCCTTGCCTGGCTCCTGAGAAACCACGTTCCAGCCCACAGACGCTGGCCGAGCAAGTGCCAGGGGTCTTCCTGGGCGTGGAGTTAATTTTGTGTCGGTCGGGATGAGGTGCAAAAGGCCATGATGAGTTCTGTTATCGGACAAGATGAAAGAGTATTATCTTTCATGGTTTCTAATTCAGATATAGCCAGGGTAAAGCCAGCTAGTTTAAAAATAGGTGGTTCGATGTGGGAAAAAAAAAAAAAAGAAAAGTTTTTCTTAAGTATAAAGATGAATTTTTTTTTAAAGATTTTATTTATTTATTTGACAGAAATCACAAGTAGGTAGAGGGGCAGGCAGAGAGACTTATTGTGGTGATTATTTTTGCAGTAGAAACAAAGACTAAGTCACCACTTATACACCTGAAACTGACATAATGCTCCATGTCAGTTACAGCTCAGTAAAATAGAAATGTAGCTATTTGGGGAGATTCTCTTTAGTTACTTTTGCTGTCTCCATGCCCTGTGTGATTCAGTCTTCTCCTGGCAGCAGGTGCCTCACAGACAGGCCATCGGAAGCCATTCCTTAGCATATGTGAGGCAGACAGCGGCAGCTTTCACTGCTTCTGTGCCCAGAAACGAGAGTGGAGTGGGATTTTGGTTGGCGGAGGCCTGGTGTCTGCTGGGATAGGGGCTCTCCTCCCAGAATAGGAGCTGCACCTTCCTCTGGAAACGCGACGCAGCGGCACGGGTGCTGCTCCGGGCATCGCGGACCGGACGTAGAGCGGTGGCTGTGTTTGTGTGTGTCCTGGAACCACTGAAAGTTCTCTTGCTTTTGTTCCCTGTAGTAGATTTCCCAACACCAAAGACGGAGCTGGTGCAGAAGTTCCACGTGCAGTACCTGGGCATGTTACCTGTAGACAAGCCGGTCGGTACGTGCGGCACTGCCTCCTTTCCCTGCGCGAGTGTTTGGGAGCCTGTGGGAGGAGACCCCTGCCCTGTCACCAGCCACAGCGCACAAATTGTCCTGATCAGAAGAGCCCCAGGGGACATGCTTGGTCACATGGTCCCCGGAATAGAGGGACAGGAACAAGGCAGACACATCGCTGTCATTCACGCAGTGGCCTGGAGACGTGTGATCCAGGGCTCCAGAGGGTTCTGCCCTTCTCAGAGGGAGCGTCCGTCTCCAGAGCCGGGGAACCTGCTGTAGTCCTTTGTTGACCACAGGGAGAAAGGGCTGAGGGAGCTCTCCTCTTTCCCCTTTCCAGGTGTGACCCAAAGCAACACACCCCGCAGTCAGCTCCCATCCCCAGGGCAGAACTTAGCCTCTCGGCCACACCGAGCTGACAGCAGGCTGGGAGACAGAGCCTGGGTAGAAAAGGCTGAGGAGAGGTCAGAACCCTCATGCCCTGCTTGGGAAAATAGTGCAGCCGCTTTGGGAAAAAGTCTGGCAGCTCCTCCAGAGGTCAAACACAGAGTCATCTCTGGACCCAGCAGTTCTGCCCCCGGGCGTGTACCCAGGCGAAATGGAAACATCTGTCCCCACAAACATTCACAGCCTCATTATTCACCATAGTCAGAAAGTGGAAACAAAAATCCGTCAACCAACGAATGGATTAGTAAAATGTGATACTATCAAAAAAATAAAAAATAAAATCGATGCCACCAGACCACGTGCTTGTATTTGGTGGTAAAGAGGCATCACAGACTGACACGAGTGGCAGCGTGGACCAGCCCAGAGGATGGGAGCCACGTACTGTGGGACTTGCTGTGTACAATACATCCAGAAGAGACAACCCTCTGGAGAGAGAAATAAAATCAGTCATTGCCTAGGGCTCGGGGCTGGGAAGAGCCAGATGGAGACCCCCAGAGTGTACAGGGCTTCTCTCTGGAGTGACGACAATGTTCTAAAATTGGTTGCGGTGGTGGTTGCCCCACTCTGTGGCTACACTACAAACTTTTGCATGGTTCACTTGAGATGGGTAAATTGTGACTGCACCTCAGCCGGGTCACGGTTCCCCCCACCCACTGCCACAGAAACCGTCTGGACCAGCACACAGTCCCAGAACCACCTTGCAATGCCTTGTCTAAGTGCCTCGTTTAAGTGGCAAAGTAAGGTGGGGTGAGAGTGGAGTCTTCGGGCAAGAACTGGCTTCTGTTCCTTCCCCAGGGCCCCTGGCTTAGGAAAAGGCAGTGTTTGCTTACATACTCTCTGCATACTTGGGGCTAGGGACTCTCTGGAAAGTAAGTCGTACCGTGGTCCAGTGAGACAGGACATCACCCACTCCATCTCTCCGGGGGTTCTCATGACCGTTCTTTTGTTGAAGAAGCTGGCATTTTGTTTTTTTCTTTCAAGCGATGAAATGCTCAAACGCAATGTCTTTTGGGGCTACAAAATAAAATATATAAATCAAACAGCAACTGATCAGTTTGGCTGGGTGGTTTGGGCCCACACTGGATGGTGATAAGTGGCTTTAGGACCTTGTTCAGCGATCTGTTCCATCCACAGGAATGGATACCCTGAACAATGCCATAGAAAATCTTATGACCTCATCCAACAAGGAGGATTGGCCATCGGTGAACATGAATGTGGCTGATGCTACCGTGACCGTCATCAGTGAAAAGGTGAGCAGGACCAGACATGAGGTTGGTCTGTGTGTGTTATGGTGAAACTTTGGATATGGTGACCTTCCTTGAAAGGTGGACATGCAGCAAAGGCTTCACCTCTAGGGGGTGTAGTTTGGGGGAGGAGGGTGGTTATGGTGAGTTGTGATTAAAGTTGCCTGCATTTAAAACAAAAAACCAAAACCTTTTTTTCCTGTCCTTCGTGCCTGGATCTCTGCATCACTTTGCTTTTCTTTGAACTAAGGAGCTTCTGTTCTGGTGCTCCCAATTCTTTCTTCCTCCTGTGCCCCAGAGAATGAACTCATTTGCTAGAGGGACCTGTATAAGGCCGGCAGTCACTCCTTACGGGTTTGGTTTTCTGACTACTCTCCAGGCTTCGGTGTGGTCTGGGCTGTTTGTCTAGAGTTGGGCCACAGGCGCTGCTTTGGTCGGGAAAGGTGCTGGGGTGGGTTCTGTCTGTAGGAGCAGGGGCCGACGATCATCGAGAGAGGTCAGCATTCGCCTCAGACCAAATTATCCCAGTTGTATGGCTGAGGAAACTGAGGCACAGGAGAGCGAGTAAACGCCTGTGGCCACAACAGCTAGAAGCGGCAAGCTCAGGATTCGGTCCAGCAGTCGGCAGCAGACTGTCGGCCGCTTTTCAGTTCTGCCTCCATGAGGCACCTGTCATGGAGAGACCCCGAGGCGTCGGCCTGCTCTTGATTCTGTCTGCTGGGAGCTCACCTTCGAGCCCAGTCCTGACTCCAAAGAGTCAAGAGTCAGGTGCTTACTGACCCTGCCTGCCTCTCCGGCCTGCCAGGCTCGATGGTCTTCAGTCTTTAAACTTGTCAGCCCCTTGGCTCCCTCAGCATCTGCAGGCGCCACCCCTCTCTGCCCTGCCCCTTCACCCAGCCGGCCGGTACCAGATCTCAGCCTAAACATCCTTTATCCCTAGGAAACTTCATGGTGCCTCAGGATCCTTTCAGTGGCCTGGGAAAGGATTCCTTAACACCTGAGTGAATAGTTAGTAAGTCAAGATGTTAATGATCCAAAAGTCAACATTCTGGATGTGTTTACTAATTCAGAAATTGCATATGGTCGCTGCAGAGGATGTGGTGTTCCCAAGAATGAATTCCGAGCATTTCTTTACCCTGCATCATATGGACACCATATGGACACCAGTTTGTGGGGAGAAAAAAGTGATCTGGCAGCTTTTCTGCGTGGTTTCAGATAGAAATATGATTCAGTGTACTAGTTAGCACGGCAAGGAGAACTGAATAAAGAGATCCTGTGGCTCCTTTTCTCTTGGTGCTCTGAGAACTGAATAAAGAGATCCTGTGGCTCCTTTTCTCCTTTTCTCCTGTGGCTCTGAGGTTTCCAGCAGGTTCTGGCCAGATGGGCTTTGAGCCTCCAGGTGCCCTGTGTGAGCAAAGCCTAAGAAGTTTACGTGACCCCGCTCCTGCCCACCGTGAATGCACGGGCTTGGGGTATGGTAGCCAGACAAGAGAACACACATACCTGGGTGAAGTTCAGAGTGGGCCTAGATGGCAGTGAGACCCCCCAGCTCGCAGGGATGGCCTCTCCAGACACGTTGAGAAGCTGGCCTTTCTAGGAAAGTACATCCTTTCTAAATCCAGGCGAGCTCTCTGTTCCTAACACCAGCGTCTCTCTGCGGCCACTCTGGGCTTGAGTCTGTGGCTCAAGCCTCAAACTGGTTCCTGCCTCCACCGGCCTCCGGGAGAGTGGGCTGCTGAGTGGCGTGTCTTGCAGAGTGAAGAGGACGTCCTGGTGGAGTGCCGCGTGCGATTCCTGTCCTTCATGGGCGTCGGAAAGGACGTGCATACGTTTGCCTTCATCATGGACACCGGGAACCAGCGCTTCGAGTGCCACGTGTTCTGGTGCGAGCCAAATGCGGGAAACGTGTCAGAGGCGGTGCAGGCTGCCTGCATGGTGAGTGGTCCCCGGGGGGGGGGGGGGGCTGCCGCGCCTCCACACCCCTGCCTCTAGGGCAGAGCTCCTCACCTACAGGAAGGTCTGGCTCCTTTCTCAAGGGATACTCTGCTGGATTCTGCTGTCAGCCCTGCAGCTGCTGTCCATCCTCACCAGCTCTTTGCCGTCTCAGCAGCCTAGGGCGCCCAGAGCAAGCCGGGCTCCATGGAGCCACGTTCTGTAGGGACTCCGGAACCCCTGAGAGCAGGGCTCTTCAAATCTGCAGATTGAGGATTCTTTTATTTTTTTTTAAAGATTTTATTTATTTATTTGAGAAAGAGTGAGTGAGTGAGAGAGAGAGCACACAAGCCAAGGGCAGAGGGAGAGGGAGAAGCAGACTCCCAGCTGGAGCAGGGAGCCCAATGCGGGGCTCAAGCCCAGGACACAGGGATCATGACTTGAGTGATGGCAGATGATTAACCAACCGAGCCCCCCAGGTGCCCCAGATTGAGCATCTTAATTCGTAATCCCTGATTAATTTCAGGGTATGGCCAGGAAATGTGGGGCATGTAGGAGTTGGTGCTGTTGAGAACCAACTTAGTACTTAAAAAATCCCCTGAGTTGAATGATTTTTATTTCAGATCGTTGGTTTCAGCACATTGGTCTTAAATACTTAATTTGTACCTGTGAACTCAGTCCTTACAATGACTGTTTGTAAGGGAGTTGTTAGTTCCATTTTATGTTAAGACAGAGGCTCAGAGGAAAGAACGGGCCCCAGGACACGGAGGTGGTCAGCGACGAGGCCTGCACTCAACCCCGAGTGTTTCGGGTGACCCAGTCGTACTCTTGGTACCATGTGTAGGATTGCAGACCAACAAAAATACCTCATCCTTCATTCTGAAAATATCCTTTGAGCACCTGTGATGCCAGGCACTAAAGAAGTTCTAGAAAAATTGAGGAAACAGTATGAATGTAGGCATCAAGACCTGGGGTGGTGGTCATCCCTAGCAGCAGCGGGCTGGGGAGCTGGACCCGAGTATAGGAGATGAGGTCCCCATCGTGAAGGGCCTGGGGAGTGAGGCCAAGGCGTTTCTCCAGCAGACATTAGTAAGTAGGACCAATGAGTTGATACTGGGTTTTAGAAGCATACTCCCCCCCCCAAAAAGGAAACCAAAGGAGGGGATGGGTTTGAAAGGGCAGGGCTGGTGTGGGGAGCTCGGGCAGGAAGCCATTGTACTGGTCCACATGAGAGTTTCCGAGGTTCTAAACCAAGATCGTAGCAGCGGAGGAAGCAGGAGCAGATGAGTTGGGACATCGTAGAGAATCGCCCGGTCAGGGATGAGCAATACTGAATTTAAAGCACCCATTCTGTTTGTTTAATTCAACCCACCGTTTAGGGGCTGGACTGTGGGAAGATTGAATAGGACTAGGATGCAAGGGGGAGACCCATAAACCAAAATCCAGACTTCTGTTGTCGTGTCAAAGGTGTTATAAGTAAAATTGTAAGACCACCCTGGACTGAGAAGTGGCTGGGAGGAAAAAGAGGTCGAGACCCTGAAAGCTGACCATGGTCTGACAGGGAAGCAGCAGCTTGAAGCACAACAGTAAGGGGGTTTGTTTCTCGTTTTATGGGTGGGGGCGGCGGATTCACACATTTTTTTAGACTGAGGGAAATTAGCTAGCCAAGCTGGATTGGAATGGTGGTCATAAGGGCTCAGTCAGTTAAGCGTCACTTGTCAGTTTGTGTCATGATCCCAGGGTCCTGCGTCACGGTCGGGGGGGCGGGGAGGTTTCCCCTGCTCAGCAGGGGGTCTGCTCCCTCTCCCAAATAAATAAAATCCTTTAAAAAAAAGAAATAGGGGTCATATATATAGTTGGGGCAAAGTCTTGTGGTAGATTAAGAGCCTAGGGCTAGGGTTTGGCCTCCTCATTGGGTCATGGTGACTCGAGACTAGCCAGATGCTAAGAGTCCAAGAGGAATGGGTGGCGTTGAGGGAGGTTGCGGCAGTTCTCTGTCGTGTGTGTGTCGTGAAAACACAGTTGCTGGGTGAAGAATGAAAGCAGAGGATGAGGTGGGCTCTAGATGGCCAAGGCGAGGCACAGGGAAAGGGAGCCCACTGACTTTCCCCTCAAGGGACACCTATGAATGGAGAGGGGAGGAGGGAAGAAGAGGGGGAGGAGCTGGTGCCCTGGGCTCACGAGCCGGAGTCCTCTGACCGCAGACCTCTGTCAAGTGCTGTGGAGCTGGGAGGCCAAGATCTCAGACCTGCCTGCAGTGACAGCAGGGTGGGGGTGGTGGGGGTGGCAGGGACAGAGCAGGCAGAGGGGTCCAGAGGAACCCCCGGAGCCAGCATGGGAGATGGAGACGGAAGGAAGACAGTAGGAAATGGAAGCATCCAGTCAAGCAAAGATGGCGGGTGGCTGTTTAGGTGTTTCCTGAAACTGAACAAGGATCGTAACAGATGGTTTTAGTGGTAAAATGAACGGCTTTCAGTCTTAATTGTACATTTTAAATGTGGTGACAATTAAATAATTAGCTTTATCACTGGTTCAGTTTGTTTTTAGATTCCCAGACTCATTTTCTTTCTGAGAAACCATTTTTACGCATTTGCTTACGATTTTAGTTGTAATAGGGAGACCAGCTGAAGCGGCCCGGCTGGTCCAGTGTAAGGTGCACTGAGAACATCACACCCTGCCCTACACCCAGATCCCAGCATTTGTGACTCAGTGGCTTTCCTCCAGAGTCAGATCCACAGGAATCTCTGCGAACTGTCGAGCATGAGTAACTCACACCCTCTGAAATGCCTTTGGTGCTGACACGCGCTCTGGACTCTCCTTAATCATTAGGCATCTTTTGCAGCTGTGTGGCATAGGCCCCGCTGAAGATATTTTGGTGAAATTCAGGAGGAGAGCAGGAGCCTTCAGGAAATTCATCACGTGCGGTGTCGGCTCACGCTGGACACAACTCCCAGTAGAGATTCCTAGTCCATGATGACCTACGCCGTCATCCTTATGACGGCCCCCTGCCCGTGTGCAGATCTGTGCTTGGCAGGTGTGTGGTTTGGGTTGTGATGCAGACTGGCAAGCCAGCTCACACGGAGGAGGCTTGAGCGATCCTTTCTTGGGTGACGGGTCGAAAGGGGCCGAGTCCTTCCCGAAGATAGTCTGTGTCTGCTTCCCCTGGGGAAGCCTCAGCCTGTTTCACACTACACTAAAGAACCTATTGATATGTAAGTAGAGTCTTTTTTAAAAAATCAGCCATGGAATTAATTATTTTAAAGGTCTAGGATTAGGAAAAACTGTATTTGGTAAATTTTAATCTTCTTACCTAATTTTGAAGAATTACTTATCTTTCTATTAATATAAAAGCAGGTGGGTTGTGTTATATTTCTGAAGGAGAGAAACTGTCTGTGGTGCCAGTAGTGCTAAAATCCATTAAAATCCATTAGGATTTAGGAGCTTATGGCTGACTCGGTTGGTGGAGCGTGCAACTCTTGAACTTGGGGTTGTGAGTTTGAGCCCCGCATTCGGTATAGAGATTACTTAAAATTTTTAAATCCATTAGGATTTAGACTCGCAGATAAAATGTCTCCTGAAATCTTTACACATCATTCTTTTTTATTAAAGCAGAAAACAGGAAGGGGAACAAACATTTATGAAGACCTTCAGTGCAGCTAGGCCTGTTTTCAGCATTCTGCAAGGATTCCTTAATCGTAACACCCTCTGTAAAAGTCCCAGTTTTGTGCCATCTCACATGGAAGGAGCTAAGAATGAGAGACGGAATACCTTGCTGGGGTCATACAGGTGACAGAAGTGACAGAGCCTAGATTCAGACTGTCCCTACCATGCTGGCTCCCAGTCAGCTGTGAGCACTCATGTCACCGTACAGAATTGTACCTGTCTCCGACAAAACTCAAACATTCTCTCTCCCCATCGTTTTCCTTTTCATTAGCTCTTTGACTGTTACATAAACTACAGCCAGTCCAGAAAGAGAACAAGTCGAGGGTGGAGGTGAATGGCAAAAGCCACAGCACGTTTGTTGAGCCGAATGGTCTGTTTTTTCAAGTAGGCTCCAGGCCCAGCATGGAGCCCGACGCGGGGCTCGATCTCACAGCCCTGAGCTGAGGTCGAGAGTCGGGTGCTTAACTGACTGAGCCACCCCCGTGCCCCAGGCCTAATGATCTTTTAAGAACATTTCAAATACCCACAGTAAGAAATGAACTCTTGGGTTAATGTTTAGGGGCTAGGTCATTACATTTTGGAAGCAAGTGTATTGGTGAATTAAAAGAGAAGGGATGGCACATCATTAACAACCATAAAACGAACTTTTGTTTTATTTCAGCTACGGTATCAGAAGTGCTTGGTAGCCAGGCCGCCTTCCCAGAAAGTTCGACCACCTCCTCCGCCAGCAGACTCTGTGACCAGAAGAGTCACAACCAATGTAAAACGGGGGGTCTTATCCCTCATTGACACTTTGAAACAGAAACGCCCTGTCACAGAGACACCATAGCTGCATATGTTAAAGGATTCTGGAATATGTACCTGAAGGTTGAATAGCTACACTAAAGAAGATGAACCGATACCTGGCCTTCCAGTCAGTTGCCGATGCTTTGTCTTCAGAGAATTTACCCTTAACCAAACAGTGTTAGACAAGCATGTTCTTTCGTCTTGCCACCATCATGTGATATGAAAAGAAGCATGACTAATTTTTTTTGCTGTCAGTCAGATACATCGCGAGCAGTGGAAGGTCTTTTTCTTACTGTAAATACCGTGAACATCACTTAACTTCACAGACACAGAGAAGAATGTGGCCACACACACCCCTGGTGAGCTAATGCTGGGTCCTTGGAGCGAACGACGCCCGAGTTAGTTTCACGGTCTTCTTGACTGGATCTGTCATGAGCAGTGTTTAAGTCCTACAGCACTTTGCCCTGTTTCCGACATTGGAGTAGCCGCTGCGTACCAGATACCATTGAATTGCTGTAAAAATAGGATGATGAGTTTTTGTTCTGGTCTTTCACAAAATCGAACCTTTTGGTTGACAACATCGGCTGTTGGCATCAGTACAGAAACCAACTGGCAGCTTTCCTTGACGAGCTCTTTGACACACGGACACCATTTCATGTCTACAGCTGTTTGCGGGATGTTGGGGGAAAAGTGAAACTTCAGAATTGAAAAGCAAACCAAATTGGGGAAATTAAAATCGAACAAAAAGTAGCCTTTCTTTCTAGATGGTTTTTAGACCGATTATTAAAAAAAAAAAGAAAGGTGAAAGAAAATCATAATGCATTTCGGGTGGGACATATTTCAAACTTCTGCCTTATATTGTACAATGCAGCTAGAGAATTATAGTTCACTACAGCCATTCTCTACATAAACAACAGTAAAACGAAATATTCCTCATACGCCTTTCACCCTTAGTTTGATAATTAGCCAATATGCAATCTGGAGTTGAGGAAATGTCATTTACATTTGGGATCTCCACCACCACGTTATGATGTTTGGTCATCCTAGCGAGATGGTCTGCTAGGACTCTGTATCCTGCTCAGTCTTACCCTCATGCTTTTTGCCCAGAAAGCCGTCTGTCCATCATGTATTGTCCATGGCAACAAAGTACATTAAATTGAACCTTTCTGAATTTCTGTATTTAATATTAGAATTTGTTGAACTTTACTAGATCTATTTTTAAATTTATATTTTTTTCAAGAGTTAGAAATTTCATATCAGAGCAAAAAATACATAGCAACAATGGACTGCTTAACGAGTTTCCCCAAAATAGCTTTTTCTGGCTTCTTTTTTCTCACCTATAAAGATGCACAGATTTAGACTCTTGTTGACATTGTTGTCTTAAAAGGAAGTTGCTAAGGAGACCAATCTAAATATTAGTCTTATTTACTTTTTAATGTCAAAATTAACATTTTAAAACATCCAGTTATAAAAAGTAACACTTTGTTTATCCACCGTGATGTACTTGTTAAAACGGTTTCCACAGTCCTAACCCATTTGAGCCTTAGGAGGTAGAGAAAGGTACTAAACACATTTGAGAAATAAAAATGTATATATAAAGTACGAAGAGGCTCAGTCACGTAACCTAAGATCCCTCAGAAGTTTGTGTGAGAGCCGGGACGAGAACCCGCGCTTCCCCGCTTTGTTGTAAGTCATGCTGCTTCTGCATCATTGAGGAGAGTTCTCTCCACAGCTACTCTGAGCTTATCCAGAGTATAAATCCAGAGTACAGAATTCCCTGTAGAAGGAAGGGAATACATCCAAGTTCCTCACACAGCAATCTAAATCATAAAACCATCATCCTCTCAGTCTGGGCCTCTCTCCCTTCAGTGTGCCTCAATCATGTTGTAGAGAACAGGTTCCTACATGCCGTACAGCCTGTTCAACTTCCGAGATTTTCCTGAGGTGGTGTTACTTGTGGTAGAGATAGTCCTAACCGGTGGTACTTCACCACTGGAGAACATGATGGCGTCGGAGGCCTCCTGCCTCTGTTCCCTCAGAATTCTGGAACTGCTCGCTAGGGCTGTAGTGTTAAGACAAAAAAGATGCCACCCTCGAAATGAATCCCACTTCTCACCAGCCTAATGCTATCCTATCTGAAGTAACCAGTGGCATCATAAGAAATTATTGCCATAAGAAAGTCCTTACTGTG
Organism: Mustela nigripes; assembly: GCF_022355385.1. NCBI lineage: Eukaryota > Metazoa > Chordata > Mammalia > Carnivora > Mustelidae > Mustela > Mustela nigripes. The sequence goes on along the minus strand of NC_081557.1, from coordinate 236,276,967 downwards.
CCCTCTGAAAAGCTGTTCAAAATTGAATCACGATGATCTTTCATCTCGACCTCCACAGGGAAAGGTTTTAGTGTGATAAAAATTCTGAATAAGTCACCCACTTTTATATTGGAAACCTCTACCAGAGCCCTCTGTTCATTTTTTAAGGCATACCTTTGTTTGTCTTCAGGGTCAAGAATACTGAGCTAGCTTTAAGTAGCAGTCTGCTTGATATATGCAATCATAGGGTGCGTCAAGATGAAGGATAGCCTTTACATAACTGAAAACTTTCCTGCAGATACTCGGTTCTGAAAATAGCTTTGCGTCCTAAATGCAGTTAATTTTGTGAAATTCGTTACGTTAACCAGAACATTCAGACACTTTCTGCCATGGCCAAAAAGTACGTGTGACGGTGTGCGTGTATTTCTCCGTGAGAGGGCGCGGTGTCCCCCCCTCCCCCTGACGCTGTGGTGACACGGGAGTTATCTATGCATCTTCTGTCGACCTGCGACGCGGTAAACCGGCGGCCGTGTCCGCTAGGCCCCGTCCGTCTTACCATTGTTTTAACTAACCTGTTAAATACGGCTTGAAATATTTTTATTTTATTTATTCTATTTTTACTGAAATATACTGCATTATTGTGTTAATGTATTCTCTTTACTGGATACTCTCTCCCAGCGTATCCAGGCCTAAGTAATCTCAGTGAACTCTACATCGCCTCAAAGGTGGTTTTGTAATGATTTGTAGTCACATTTTTATTGGAATATGTAGAAGAAATGGCAAAAATGCTTAAAGGTCCTTTTATTTTTAAAAAGCAGCTAGATAGACGCAGACTTGCCATCTCATCTCTGTGCTCCTTGGCGGCATCAAGGGGAACAGCCGACACGCCTGTGGCAAAAACTTTACTTTGCAAATCGAAAAGCACCGCTTGGTGCTTTGTTTTTATATTCTTCACAGCACATGTGCTCTCGCCCGAAAGACACATGTCCACAAGCCCTTTGTTTCCACTTGGATAGAAGATCACCCCTAGCTACTTAGGACCCTTGTTTTCTGTTTGTGTCTGTCTGATTGCATGAAGGGACATTAGACCCATTTCCATTCAAGTAAGTTCTTCGTGATAAACTGTTGGCACAGCTACTTTTTAAAAAATCCACTCTGATTTTATGACGGAGATTGGCAAGACAATTCTACACAAGGTCACTTACTAGAAAGCCCTAAATCTTTCCTCCTTTTCTTGTAGGACACTCTCGTTTCCTTAAGCATCACAACACAAATTCAAGATTTCACAAACAACATGAAAAACATATCCCCAACCGATCCTAGCACAATCTGACTCGTAAAACCATTAGCTCTCTAGTTTGCCAGGCTTCCTTAACCTAATACACAGCTGATGTGTGTTACACAGCCAGGAAAATGCAGTTTAATTTACTTCAGCTTCAGAGAGAAGATTGCGCTCGCGGTTTATCCGTGAGAGCACTCCCTGCCATACAAAGCGGCTTGTTTATCCCGAAAGAACGTTTGCTTTTGCTTTCTGCCCCATTTGCTGTCGACCACTTTTACACATTTTAATGTACTATGTTGTGAGAATAAACTTAGCTGCACAAAATGTCTGGCTCGTTTCTCTGACTTCTCAATCCTGTAGCCACAGGAGTGGAAATGCAAGTGTAGTGTCTCCACGCTAGCCGTTTTCTTTTCAGGTGATTCTTACCTCAAATTACAAATCATTTTGGTAATGATTCTGCTCTGAAGATTGTTACTGCAGCTTGTCACCTGGTATGAACTAGAAAGCAGCTTTAAATTTTGGATAATTTATCACACTGCCCTTATCTGGTGATCAGGAAGGACAGCTGGCATCCTTAGTCACCAACTCAAGACTTGTATAAGCAGTCTTATGAAGGTAGTCTGGCTTTCGTTCCTTTTAAGAACCTGATGTCAAAGAATGAAAAACAGGGGCATCTGGGTGGCTTAGTTGTTAAGTGACTGCCTTTGGCTCAGCTCATGATTCTGGGATTCAGCCCTGCACTGGGCTCCCTTTCTCCCTCTCCCGTCCCCCCGGTTGTGCACGCACTTGCTCGCTCTAATAAAATCTTTTTTTTTTTTTTTTAAAGAGGACGAAGAATAAAGTTGTACAGGCACTAAATCCAAAATCAAGGTGACCAGAAAAGCCAGTTAGATCTGGGCTACTTTAACTGTCAGACGTACGAAGATAAGTGGAATTTAGAATGTGTACCCATTTTGGGGGTTCATCTTTGCATCACTGCCCCCCCCACCGCCTCATCCCAGTTTCTTATTATTTCATCAAAGGCAGTTACTCTGAAGGAACAAAATTTCATTTTGGTTTTGGGTATTATATTAGTGGTAAGTAATTTCAGATCAAATTTGCTATTGGAAATCTACCAGTAAGTTCATTATTTTAGATTTTTGCAGCACCTTAAGAAGTTCAAGAATGGGAAATGTGAGTGTAATCAATATTCTCCTTCTTCCATGTTTGTCCAAAGTCTTTTTCCTTTTTTTATTCTACAAAAGTGCTTAATTGATCACGTCCTTCTTAGAAGACCCTCGAAGAAGAACACTACAGCCTCAATGAATCTTTCAAAATCTCCATATATTTCTAACGAGAAGTACGGTGACAAGATGCGTACTATGAGATACCGAAAATAAGGGGCTTAAGTTGTGATAATGACATGAATCACAAGCTTATCAGAAAAATATCCTGAACTATTTCTCCACAGTGAGAGTTTATATAATATCTCAGACCTGCTACTTCTGGACAATGGGATGCTTTTCAGCCTGGGGCAGAGGAAGAGGGCAGGAGGGATAAGCGATTCCAGGAATAAAATACCAGCCGTTGACCCGACGAAGTTCAATTCAGCTGTGCTAGTCTGTCAAGTCTCTCGAGGCCTGGAGTGCTCAGAACCAGACAGCAGGGAGTATGCCAAAAGACCTTATTTTTGAAACAAAGAGCTCTATTATTTTTAATTTTCAAAATCAGTAAATTAAGCTGGGCATTTAAAACATTTCTGCACTTTTTGAAAGTCATAATTAGCTAGAGAATTCTTTGGGGATTTAAAAGTTCAAGGATAAAAAAGCTTCTTTCCTTTCTTCACTGATACATTCTGATAAATGTAAATTTCCAGCAAAAATAAAGTTTTATTCCTACTAAAATGAAATTCACCATTTTGTTTATCCTCACTTCAAGTGATAAAGACTCGAATATTAGATTGAAAATAGGCCTAAAACTCTATCTTGAAGAGGATAATGTTCTCGTGAAATCATGCCACCTGAATTGAACATTTAGGAATTTACATAACACTGTTCAACACAACTGGATTCTGAAAATAGAACTTTATATTCAAACTTAATGTGTTTATGAACATTTTTAAACAATAGTTTTCATACTTGTAACTTATTTGATTCAATGTCAGACAATTTCTGTTTCCATGATTAAAAAAGAATCAATAGACCCAGAAATGATAATCATACCAATTCTTGGTAGGCAATTGATACTACTTTCAAGATGAGTTGACTTTTAATATAGTTAACGTAGCACTACAATGTATTTGAATTGCGCATCAGAAATGATTTACCAAAGTTTGATTACCACGTACCATTCGGAATGACTTGTAGATTTTACCATTTCACCTGATCTTGGAACAGAATCAGACATTTTTATGGATTTCTTCAGTAACCGGTGTCACTTGTATTCAGCAGATTTGCCTCTTCCTCAGATTACTACTACTTAGATGGCAGTCTGTGTACGGTCCCTTTTTTACAACCGTATCTGGCACGGTCAGCAGGGAGAGCGGGCGACGTTCCATCTGCTCGGGATCCTGGAAGCTCCCCCGACAAGAAACTTCTCGCACTGGTCATAACGAGCAAGGAGCTGAACTACCCACGCCAGGAACTTCGGAACCTCCCACTCGTCCCACTCCGACTCAGTCTCAGCCACATCACAAAAACTCGTGCCATCCTGTGTTTAAGAATATTTTGATACTTAAGGAAAAACATCGACCTCCATAGTAATTGAAAATGTCAAACCACCACTGAGCAGATACGGAAAAGCAAGCTAAAGTCAGTGCGAGGGGCCAGCGTCTCTTCCCTCTCTGCGCTTTCTTCACAAGCCGCCTTGAGTCTGTTATAAGGCCGTGTTTCCCTTCAGGAAAAATTGTTGCCACTTCCTCTTAAAATGGTGTCCCGAGTCCAAACTGAAAGTTAGCAAGAGGGAGACAAGTTCTAACAGCTGGTCCTGGGTCTGCAGCCAGACGTTCTAGAACAGATCAGTACTGAGCTGTTGAAATATAGGACTTCGACCTTTTGTTGAATCGCCTACATTATTGTTTCTCACTTGTCTTCATTCTCTTGAAGGTAATATCACATGTAGAAGACACTAAGTGACCCAAAGGGTGAGTATCTTGTGTAGGGTTATCTAACCTTCAGAGAAATATCAGACTTCCAAAAAAAAAAAAAAAGAAAGAAAGAAAAATCAACTGCTCTTGACCCCTGAAAAAAAATCCAGACAGTCAAAGCCAAGGTCGAGGATGCCTGAGTAGGGAGGAAGGTGAGTTTTCTTTAGGCTTTTCCCCTCTTCTGGTTATTGCTGGGGAGGGAAAGTAACCAGTCTTGGGTGTAACCCAATGATAGTAAAAATGTTGAGTTGGTATCTGAGATTTGATCCCCTGGGGACTTGAAAATGGCAACATTACTGGAGGCAAAACAATCTCTATAGGTTTCAGTGCAATCACTCTGTCTTCTGGGCGAGGTCTTAGGAAGTTTGTCTGCCGTTCGTGGGGTCTGGGGTGAGCTGGGTTCCTCATAAACGTAGGCACTAAGGGGTTGGTGGCAGGCTTGCTGGGCTTTCTGACCCGCAAGGAGGAGGCAGCTGAAGTTGCGTTTTTCTGTGGAAGAGATGTTTTTGTTGTTAATATCTCTGACCGATTAGCATTTACATTAGTTTCTCGATTCAGGAACTCGGTGATTTTCATTTGGAGGCTGTTATTATCACTGGTGGGAGCTTTCGGCAGTGATATTTTTGATTTTTTCTTCTTCTTCTCCCGTTTTGAAGATTTACCCAACTCAATTCCATCCAGCAGACCCTTTGCTGCAGCGCGGGCCAAAACGTCTTTCACAGACACTGTCTCAGATGGGTCCCGCTGCAATTAAAAGAAGCAGTTACTCAATGTTGGAGTTAACTGTTGCTGTGTACACCACAAACGTTCTCAGTTTCAGGAAAAATAAACGAGTACCTTTATTACTATAAAAAAAAAATTGTTTTTAGGCCTTAGTCCTGAATATATCCCATTAACCTCAGCAAATGACTTTTTTTTTGGTAAAATTCCCCATTTGTAAATCTGATAGAAAAAAGGAAATTCTAGAACTTATTTCTTCCATGTGAGCTAAGAGGAACTAGATGTTGGCAAAGTGCCTAGAAAGTGGGGGTGGCGAGCAGGCAAGGGAGGAAAGCTCAGGAGGAATAGACAGATAAAAATAGGGATTTGGGGGTGCCTGGCCAGCTCAGTCAGAAGAGTATGCAACTCTTGCTCTCAGGGTCATGGGTTTGAGTTCCCTGTTGGGTGTGGAGTTTACTAAATAAATAAATCAATACACTTTTAAAAAAAAAAAATAGGGATTTGTGCCACATAGTAGTAACTCTTTCTCCTGTCTTTTAGCTATTTAATTTTTTTATTATTTTCGTTAGCCAGCATATAGCACATCATTAGTTTTTGATGTCGTGTTCAACGATTTCTTAGTTGCTTTTAACACCCAGTGCTCATCACAACACGTGCCCTCCTTAATGCCCATCAGCCGGTTCCCCATCCCCCCAGCACCTTCCCCTCTGTAACCCTCGTTTGCTTCCCAGAGTCCAGAGTCTCTCATGGTTTGTCTCCCTCTCGGATTTCTTCCCATCCAGTTTTCCCTCCCTCCCCCTGTGGTCCTCTGTGCTATTCCTCATGTTCCACATTAGAGTGAAGCCATATGATAAATGTCTTTCTCTGCTTGACGTATTTCACTCAGCACAATCTCCTCACAGTCCCATCCCTGTCGGTGCAAATGGTGGGTATTCATAAGCCTCACCATTACAAAATGTTCACAAAGTACCTAGGTTCCTCTTTATAAGGTTTGTTGTTTCTTAACAAACCTTCTAAAGGTTTATTGTTTCTTACTTCCAACATGTGACATGGTCTGGAGTTCTTCCCCCTTACCTCCCTTGTTAGAACAGAAAGAAAACAACCATTGGTAATTCCAGATGGTTCCATTCTGAAAAATTTATCAGTAGACAGTTGTATTTCCTTTAAGGAGCACAGTGGAAGGACAGGAGGACTAAGCCTGCAATAGATGTGAACAAACAGGAAATGGTTAGAATGGCTTGTCTGCCGATTGAGAGACCATAAATTGCAACAGCTTCTCTTTTATATTATGTTTTCTAATCATAAGCTAATCTAATCATTTAAACAAAAATTCCAAATAAGAATAAAATGCCAAAACAGACCAATATTATAAATTAAAAGCTCTAATATTTCATGTTAGCTCATTATTTTGTTTCCCAAGGCTTCAATCTTTGAACAGCTATGCCAAGAATATCAACCTTGCTGCAAATCAAAAACTTCTTTCCAGGTTGCTAATATGGTAACAAAAAGACTTCCATTATCAAAACAGGTAAACATGGATAGTAATTACAAAGGTATAATAGAAAAAAATCCTTTACTTTCACATGTTGTCAAAATACAAGTAATATGACTTTCTTCTTTTGATTACTTTTGGCACAATTACAATATAAAAATGGCCTACTGTTTTAACTATATTATTCTTCCCAACCACTTTTTGAGTATAATGGATTTGTTACACAGTACTCAAGAAAATGGATAATGAAGAAAAGATTTTGTGCCAGAAACATAATTTCTAATCACTATTATGTGTAAAATAACATTTTGGTTTTGTATTTTTATATTTACTACTTACTATTTAATTTCATTCAATAGTAAATGGTTCACTCATAAATAATAAATAATTCTTATATTCCCATGCTTTTATAATTAAAATATAACTAATAAAAGCAGTGAACATTTTTCCTTATAAATTAAGGTATCAGGAAGTCTTGCTAATAATTTTTTGTTTATTTTGAAATTTAGCACCATTTTTTTTCAAGTCTTTATTTAAATTCCAGTTAACAGTGTAATATTAGTTTTGGGTATAGAATTTAGTGATTTAAAACCATTTTAAATGTATATTTATTCATTCACTATTTGCCTACTATGTGCAAATATGTGCACATAAAATATTAATTCTCTTAAATAGTTCACAGTTTAGTTGGAGAAACTAATCAGTTTATGATAATATAAAGAACACCCAATAAGAATGCTGAGCCAAATTATGTAGGAATATAGAATAAGGTACAATTAACTCTGGCCATGGGATAGCAGATATGAAGACTGTGCAGAAGTAGCATTGGTGCTGTGTCTTGAAGAATGAGTAAGTTTTTAACAACATATTGTATTTCTAGGCAGAAAGAAGAACATGAACAAAAGCACAAGTGAGTCATAAAAAGGTGTGTTCACACCCTCCGACCCAGCAATTGCACTACTAGATATTTACCCAAAGGATATAAAAGTACAAATTCGAAGGGATACATGTACCCTGATGTTTATAACAGCATTATCAGCAACAGCCAGACTATGGAGAGAGCCCAAATGTCCACTGACATGAATGGGAAAAGAAAATGGTTGATGTACATAATGGAATATTACTCAGCCATCAAAGAATAAAGTCTTGCCATTTGCAAGGATGGATGGAGCTAGAGGGTATTATACTAAGTGAAATAAGTCAGAGAAAGACAAATACTGTATGATCTCACTCGTATGTGAGATTTAAGAAAGAAAATAGATGAACATATGGGAAGGAAGGGGGAAAAAAGGAGAGAAAAAATAAGTGACTCAACAATAGAGAACAAACTGAGGGTTGATGGAGGGAGGTGGTGGGGGATGGGCTAGATGCGTTCATCTAGCCCACGGGTATTAAGGAGGACACTTGTTAAGGTTGGCCCTGGGTGTTATATGTAAGTGATGAATTGCTGAATTCTACTCCAGAAACCAGTATTGCACTGTATGTAATTTAATATAATTTAATTTAAACTTATTTTAAATGACATTTTAAATTAAATTTAAAAAATAATTTTAAAAAATGTGTTCAGGGTATAGCAAGTATTTCTATGTGGCTGGGACATAAGCTGAATAAGGGGGATGTAGGGGTCACTTAGGATACAGGCAGACACACATAACCTCAAATGACATGCCAAAGAGTGATGCAAATGGTGGTTCTTAATAAATTTTTATGTTGAACTAAACTGAAATATAATAGCCATGTAGGTTCTAAAGGTCAGAGAGCCAGTCATTCCTCTCACTGACCTTATAACCTACGAGTTGCATTTCTGAGGCCTATTCATATATGTGCTCTACACAAATAGAAATCATCAAACAAAATTTATTCACATAAGATAAAGAATACTCTCTGAAAATAATGATTACTTACCAATTTAGAACATATTTAGTTCCAGAATATAAATATGAAGGTTGAGATTTTGTCAGTTTTAATTTATAATATATTTCTAGCACCTATAAGAGTGACTGGTATATAATAAATATCCAGTAAGTATTTGATACACGTGATATATCTTAGCTATATATGCTGTCTTTCCTAATGGTAATAATAATCCTAATTAAGATTGGTCAAGTTACCTTATAGAAATTGTCCTCACATAACAAAATTATTTCTAAACCCTAGCTTATAGGCCATTTCTTCAAATAATAAGTTAATAAATAATATTAGTCTCACACATACTTGACTTAGATGACCACATTTGGAATCTGTGGAGTTGATATTTAAATGAGATTTGGGATTTAGAGTTGATCCTGGAATGGGTGAGGACTTGAGGATATTGGGGGGAGTTAGATGTATTTCATGCATAAAACAGACATCAATTTTAGGGAGCCACAGTGGACTGTTAGGGGTTAAATAGTGTTCCTCCAAAATTTTATGCAGACCCAAAACCCAGAATATGACCTTATTTGGGAAATGGGGTCTTTGCAGATATCATTAGTTAAGATGAGGTAATACTGGAGTGGAGTAGACCCTAAACTCAATATTGGTGTTCCTATAAGTAGGGCAGATACAGAGATACACAGGGGAAGAGGGCCATGTGAAGATGGAGACAAAGAGTGACACAGCTATAAGCCAAGGACACCAAAGATGGCTAACAACATCAGAAGCTGGGAGAGAGGCATAAAGCAGATTCTCCCTCAGAGGCCCCAGAAGCCAACCAACCTGCCAACACCTTGACATTTGGACTTTTAGTCTCCAAAACTGTGAGAAAATAAATTTCTCTTGTTACAGGTCACCAGGTTTGGGATAATTTATCGTGCAGCCCAGGAAAATAAGACACCAAGGAAAGGGAATTTTGCAGATGTAATTAAGGTCTCAAATTAGTTAACCTTAAGCTATGCCTATATTCAGGGTGGACCTGACCTAATCACATGAACCCTTTAAACCCAGACCTACGCGAGTTTTTGGAAGATGGCGGCAGAGTAGGAGGATCCTAGGCTCACCATGTCCCATGCATACAACTTAATAACTATCAAATCATCCTAAATACCCCAGAACTTGATCTGAAGACTGGCAGAAAAACTCCACAACTCAAGGTAGAGAAGAGGCCACACTGAAGAATGTAGGAAGTGTGGAGACTCAGCTTGGAAGAGAAATAGGTTGTGCAATTGTAGTGGGGTGATCCATGGTCTCCAGCAAGAGATACACTACCACACAGAACATATAGGAAAGACGAATCCCCATAGCAATGCACTTGAAAAGTGAGAGGGGAGTTTTGTGAGCTCTTCTAACCAGCAGGGCTTAAACCCTGGAGTTTTAAAGATCAGCATGCTTGGATCTGGGAGAGCTCCGAGGACATTGGGACTGCTTTTGGAGGAAAGGTAGGCAAACAGGCTGCAGACATACAGTGTGGAAACAGCAATCTGCAGAGTGCCTGGAACACAAGAGTGGGGAGGTTTATTGCTCAAAGGAATTGGCTGCCATCATTTCCCTCCCCTGCTCCTCAGCATAAGCACAGGAGTGACACTCACAACCTAACTTGATTAGATCAAACCCTTCTTCCTCCCCCACTGGAAGAATCATCCTTTCCAGTCACCCTTGCCTCAGGCTCAGTGTGGGCTTTCCCAGAAAACTGGCCCATATCCCTGCCAATACCATATCTCCTGACCCAGGAATTTTGGTGAGGCCTCAGTTCTGGTAACAGTGGAGACCTGTCTCATTTCACAAGCAGACCAGAGCACACTTAGTTAAAATGTACCACATTCAGTCCAGAGTCCAAACACTGCCCACAACAAACAAAGGGAGCCTCTGCAGATGACTGGGCTGAAGGACAAAGTGGCCAGGCCACAACAGCAAAGCACACAATAGAGACACTCCAAGAAGTGCCAGGCCCTGGAGAACAGGGAACACTACACTGCAGGGCACTACAGGACCTCTTCTTCATAAAGCCATTACCCTCAAGAACAGGAGACAGAGCTGACCTTCCTAACACAGAGACAGACAAAAGGAGAAGACAGAGGAATTTGTTCCAAATGAAAGAACAGGACAAGGTCATAGCTGGACATCTAAGTGAAACAGATGTAAGTAACACTTCTGATTGAAAATTTAAAGCACTAATCATGCTTGAGAGGAGGGCTGGGGGCCCCCAGCGCAGGCCAGGCATTCATCAGCCACAGGCCTTCGATCTCTCTGAGTAAGTGGTCGCCCTGTGGTCCTGCTGGCTCCATGTCATTCTGCAACTTCTTTGGTTGGCGAGGTTTTCCAGAACCACTTCGAGTCACTTGTCTATGTGAGCACCAAGTATGACTGTGAGCTTTTCTTCAGCTGCTGAAAGTATGAACGTGTGGCCACTCTCACTGAGACCATGCACGAGATCGTGTGGCTGAGTGTCAGGAGCACAATACAACTGAAAGTGTCCTGTGGTAGGTGTGGCCTTGGGCTGGGACACAAGTTACTGAATGATGGTGCCAAGTCAGGGAAGCCCTGTTTCTGAATATTTAGCCACTTGCTGAAGTTCAACTGGAAATGCAAATGAGCTTCTGCCTCTCAGGAGCCATAGGCAGCAGTGCATACCCATTCCGGCTGGACTCTGCCCTGTGGCCACACTCCAACCATCTCACTGTGGAACTGGAGGCCCAGACATTCAGACGGGAGAGAGCTAGCTGAAGAAGCAGGAATTTGTGGCTCTACAAGGTTCTTCTTGGGAAAAACACTGGTTTGCTACAAAGGCCCACATCCTGCTGCCAGGATGGACCTGGAGGGCCCAACTGTGGGCTTACTTCAGCCTCTTGCTCATATGGGAGTCTCACTAAGGTGGGCCGTTAAGCCTAGAATGTCTTGGAATGATGTTGCATCCCCACCTTCTCTTCTCCTCAGCCCACTGTTCCCTCCTTGCCCATATGAAGTCACCCCATGGGAACGGGTTCTGAGACAGGCTCTCACCCTCACAAAGCTTGGTCCATCTTCCCCAGGCTATGCTGGGAGACAGAATGCAAAGGGAGACAGCTCTCACCAGCTGCTCCAGCATAAATCGTTACGTGAGTCACTCTGGTTAAACCCTTCCAAGCAGCCAGAATGGTGATGATCGTTGACCCACTGGAGGAGTGGGCTAAGGGTACAGACCTCTGGTCTCTCAGTTATGAGAGGAGAAATCCCGAACCCTGTTTCACAATCTGTGCTGGTACATCTTGCCTCACTCAGGCTTAGGAAAGTGGCTGTTGCTCCATTATCCTGCCTGCCCAAGGCCAGGATTCAGAGCTCACAGTTCACACCTTCCCAGGAAGAAGTGACTGCACTATCTTGCACACGCTTTGAAGCTCTTGCTGTCTGGGAAGGAAGTGATGCTGAAGCTCCCTCCCATCTTAACTCCTCTACAGAGTAATCAGGAGATCCATAAACAAATGGAACCCCCCAAATAAAACAATAATAATAAAATAAAGCAATGATTACAAAGATACTAGACTTGAGAAAAGAGGGGAAGACATCAGTGAGACTATTAACACAGAGATAAAGAATAACATAGCAGAGATAAAGGTCTTAATAAATGAAACGAGATACATGCTTGATGGAATGGACAGCAGGCTGGAAGAAGCACGGGAACAAATTAATGACCTAGGAAATCAAGCTGAACAAAAGAGAGAAAAAAAGAATTATGCAAAACAAGAATAGACTTAGGGAACTCAGTGACTCCATCAAATGTAATAGCATTCCTTTTTTTTTTTTTTTAAAGATTTTATTTATTTACTTAACAGAGAGAGACACAGCAAGAAAGGGAACACCAAGCAAGGGGAGTGTGAGTGGGAGAAGCAGGCTTCCTTCCGATACAGTGCTCCATCCCAGGACCCTGGGATCATGACCTGAGCTGAAGGCAGACACTTAATGACTGAGCCACCCAGGCGCCCCCTTGTGACAGCATTCTTATTATAGGGGTCCCAGAAGAGGAAGACAGAGATAATGGGGCAGAAAATTGAAGAGGCAATAGCTAAAAACTTCACTCCTCTGGGGAAGGAAAAAGATATCCAGATCCAGGAGGCACAGAGAACCCCCAACAAAATCAACAAAAGCAGATCCACACCAAGACTTGATTTTTTAATTTTAAGTAGGCACCACACCCAACATTGTGCTTAAGCTCACAACCCTAAAATCAAGAGTCTCATGCCTGAGCCAGCCAGGTACCCCACCAAGACATATTATAATTAAAATGGCAAAATATAGTGATAAGGAAAAAATATTAAAAGCAACAAGACAAAAGAAGACAGTTACATACAATGGAAACCCCATAAGACTATCAGTGGATTTTTTCATTAGAAACTTTCCAAGCCCAGAAAAAAAGTGGCATGATATATTCAAAGTGCTAAGTGGAAAAAACCTACAGGCAAGAATACTCTATCCAGCAAGGCTATCATTTGAAATAGGAGAGATAATAAATTTCCCAAACAAACAAAAGCTAAAGCAGTTCATGATCACTATGCCAGCCCTGCAAGAAATAAAGAGGACTCTTTGAGTGGAAAGGAAAGACCAAAATGACAGTATGAAGGTAGGAAACACAAGAGCAGCCAAAATGAATACTTCTGCAAAAAAAAAAAATTCAGTCAAGGAGCTCAGAAAATAGAAGGATGTAAAGTATGACACCATGTAGCTAGAACATGGCGAAGAGAAAAGTAAAGAATGAGTTCAAACTTAGATAATCATCAACTTAATAGAGACTGCCATATGTAGATGTTATGTACAAACCTGATGGTAACCACAAATAAATGGGCAAAGAATAAAGAGGAAGAAATCTAAATATATCACTAAAGAAAACCAGCAATCCATGAAAGATAGAACAACAAAAAAAGATCAGAGAAAATCTTCAGAAACAACCACAAAACAAGCAATACAATGGCAATAAATACATATCTATCAATAACTACTTTTAATGTAAATGTACTAAATGCACCAATCAGAAGAAGTAGGGTGACAGAATGGATAAAAAAACAAAACCCATCTGGATGCTGCCTATCAGAGAGTCATTTCAGACCTAAACACATCTGCAGACTGAGAGTGAGGGGATAGAGAAACATTTGTCATGTAAATGATGTCAAAGAAAGGTAGAGTAGCAATATTTAGCTCAGACAAAATAGACGTTAAAACAAAGACTGTAACAACAAAGGAGAACACTATATAATTATAAAAGGGACAATCCAGTAAGAGGTAACATTTATAAATGTTTATGTACCCAACGTGGGAGCACCCAAATGCATAAAACAGTTAATAACAAACTTAAAGGAACCAATTCATAATAATGCAATAATAGTAGCAATTTTAACACCCCACTCACATCAATGGAGAGATCATCTAAACAGAAAGTCAACAAGGAAACAATGGCTTTGAATGACACAATGGACCAGATGGACTAACAGAAATACTTGGAACAGTCCACTCTAAAACAGCAGAATACACATTCCTTTCAAGTGCACATGGAATGTTCTCCAGAACGGAGATCACTTGTTAGGCCACAGAACAGGCCTCAACAAATTCAAAAAGAATGAAGTAATACTGTGCATCTTTTCTCAACACAGTGCTAGGAAACTTTTTAGAAGTAAACCAGAAAAAAAATCTGGAAAAACCACAAATACATGGAGGTTAAATAACATGCTACTAAACAATAGATGGTTCATCTAAGAAATAAAAGAAAAAAATTTTTAAAAACATGAAAAGAAATAAAAATGAAAACATAATTGTTCAAAACCTTCAGGACCCAGCAAAAGCAGTTCTAAGAGGGAAGTTAATAGTAATACAGGCCTGCCTCAAGAATCAGAAGAATCTTGGGGGTGCTTGGGTGGCTCAGTGGTTAAGCCTCTGCCTTTGGCTCAGGTTATGATCTCAGGGCCCTGGGATGGAGCCCTGCATCGGGCTTTCTGCTCAGCAGGGAGCCTGCTTTCCCCTCCACCCCCGCCTGCTTCTCTGCCTACTTGTGCTCTCTCTCTCTCTCTCTCTCTCTGTCAAATAAAATCTTAAAAAAAAAAAAAAAAGAAGAAGAAGAAAAATATTAAATAAACAACCTAAGCTTACACCCAAAGGAGCTAGGAAAAGAATAACAAACAAAACCTAAAACTAACAGAAGGAAGAAATAATAAAGATTAGAGCAGAAATAAATGCTACAGAAACTTAAAAATACAATAGAACAGATCATTGAAACGAGGATCTGGTTCTTTGGAAAAAAAAGTCAAATAAATCAATAAACCTCTAACCAGACTTACCAAGAAAAAAAGAGAAAGGATCCAGATAAATAAAATCACAAATGAGAGAGGAGAAATAGTAACCAACACCACTGAAATACAAACACTTATAAGAGAATATTATGGAAAACTTTATGCCAACAAATTGGACAACATGGGAGAAATGGATAAATTCCTAGAAACATATAACCTGCCAAAATGGAAACAGGAAGAAATAGAAAATTTGAACAGACCAATTGGCAGCAAAGAAATTGAATCAGTAATCAAAAAGCTCCCATCAAACAAAAGTCCAGGACCAAGTAGCTTCCCACAGGAATTCTACACAACATCTAAGAAGAGTTAATACCTATTCTTCTTAATCTATTTCAAAAAATACAAGAGGGAGGAAAACTTCCAAACTCATTCTATGAGGCCAGTGTTACCCTGATGCCAAACCAGATAAAGATGTCTCAGAGAGACCTAGAGGCCAGTATTGCTGAGGAGCATAGATGCAAAAATTCTCAACAAAATACCAGGAAATCAAATCCAATAATATATCTTAAAAATTACTGATGACAATCAAGTGGGATTTATGCCTGAGTTGTAAGAGTGGTTCAGTGTTCCCAGATCAACCAATGTGATACGTCACATCAAGATGAGAAAGGATAAGAACCATATGATCATTTCAATAGATGCAGAAAAAGCATTTGAGGGGTCCCTGAGTCGTTCAGCTGGTTAAGCATCTGACTCTTGGTCTCAGTTCAGTTCTTGATCTCGGGGTTATAAATTCAAGCCTCATATTGAAAAAGAAAAGAAAAGAAAAAGCATTTGCCAAATACAACATCCATTCATGATGAAAACCCTCAACACGGCAGGTATAGAGGGAACACACCTCAACATAATAAAGGCCATAAAAACTGAGAATCTTTTCCCCTAAAGTCAGAAATAAGACAAGGATGTGCACTCTTACCACTTCTATTCAACATAGCACTAGAAGTCCTAGCCACAGCAATATGACAACATAAAAAGCATCCAAATCAGCAAGGAAGAAGTAAAACCTTCACTATTTACAGATGACATACTACTATGTATAGAAAACTGACAAGACTACCAAAAAACTTCTAGAACTGATACATGAATTCAGTCAAGTCACAGGATACAAAATCAGTATACAGAAACCTGTTACATTTCTATACACCAGTAATGAAGCAGCAAAAAGAGAAACCAAGGAATTGATCCCATTTACAATTGCACCAAAAATAATGATGCCTCAGAATAAACCCAACCAAAGAGGTGAAAGAACTGTACTCTGAAAACGACAGAACACTGACTGATAAAAGAAATTGAAGATGATACAAAGAAACAGAAAGATATACTGTGCTCATGGGTTGGGAGAACAAATATTGTTAAAGTGTCTGTACTACCCAAAGCAATCTACACGTTTAATGCAGTTCCTATCAAAATACCAAAAGCATTTTTCACAGAACTAGAACAAACAATCCCAAAATTTGTAGGGACCCACAAAAGACCCCAAACAGGCACAGCAATTTTGAAAAAGAAAAAGAAAAAAAAAAAAAAAGCTAAGCTGGAGGCATCACAATTCCAGACTTCAAGCTCTATTACAAAGCTGTAGTTATCAAAACAGTATGGTACTGGCATAAAAACAGACACATAGATCAATAGAACAGAATAGTAAATCCAGAAATAAACCCATAATTATATCGACAATTTCTCTTTGACAAAGCAGGAAAGAATAGCCAATGGGAAAAAGACAAACGGTGTTGGGAAAACTGGACATCAACATGCAAAAGAATGAAACCGACCACTTTCTTACGCCAGACGCAAAAATAAATTCAAAATGGATTAAAGACCTAACTGTGAGACCTTGAAACCATAAAAATCCTAGAAAATAGTACAGCCATTAATTTCTCTGACATCAGGTGTAGCAAGTTTTTTCTACATAGATCTCCTAAGTTAAGGGAAACAAAAGCAAAAACAAACTATTGGGACTACATCAAAATAAAAGCTTCTGCACAGCAAAGGAGACAATCAACAAAACTAAAGGGCAGCCTGGGGAATGGGGAAAGATATATGCCAATGACATATTCAGTAAAGGGTTAGCATCCAAGATTACACAAAGAACTTATGAAACTCAACACCCTGAATCCAAATAATCCAATTTAAAAATGAGCAAAAGACATGAACAGACACTTCTCCAAAGAAAGCATTCAGATGGCCAGACACATGAAAAAATGCTCACCATCACTCATCATCAGGGAGATGCAAATTGAAACTACAATGAGATATCACCTCACAGAGGTCAGAATGGCTAAAAATCAACAACCCAGGAAACAAGGATTGGCGAGGCTGCAGAGAAAAAAGAACCCTTGTGCACTGTCGGTGGCAATGCAAACGGGTGCAGCCCATGGAAAACAGAATGGAAGGTCCTCAAAAAGCTACAAATAGGTGGGAGGAGCCAAGATGGTGGAGAAGTAGCGGGCTGAGACTACTTCAGCTAGCAGGAGATCAGCTAGATAGCTTATCTAAAGATTGGAAACACCTGCAAATCCATCGGCAGATCGAAGAGAAGAGGAGCAGCAATTCTAGAATCAGAAAAACAACCACTTTCTGAAAGGTAGGACCGGCAGAGAAGTGAATCCAAAGCGACGGGAAGATAGAACCTGGGGGGAGGGGCCGGCTCCCAGCAAGCAGCGGAGCAACGGAGCACAAAATCAGGACTTTTAAAAGTCTGTTCCACTGAGGGACATCACTCCAGAGGCTAAACTGGGGTGAAGCCCACGCGGGATCAGCGTGGCCTCAGGACCTGCAGGGTCACAGAAGGATCGGGGGTGTCTGAGTGTCACAGAGCTTACAGGTATTAGAACGGGGAAGCCGGCTACAGAGACAGAGCCGACAGTGAGCTCACAGCTCAGGGTTACCTTGAAGCGGTTGCAGGCTTGGTGAGCTTCGAGCTCGGCCAGAGGTCAGGCAGACGGGAGTTACTGGGTGCTGTTCTCTGAAGGTGCACTGAGGAGTGGGGCCCCGGGCTCTCGGCTCCTCCGGCCGGAGACAGGAGGCCGCCATTTGTATTCCTGTCCTCTGGAACTCTACGGAAAGTGCTCAGGGAACAAAAGCTCCTGAAAGCAAACCCGAGCGGATTACTCAGCCTGGCCCCCCTGGTAAGGGCGGTCCAATTTTGCCTGGGGCAAAGACATTTGAGAATCACTACACGAGGCCCCTCCCCCAGAAGATCAACAAGAAATCCAGCCAAGACCAAGTTCACCTACCAAGAAGTGCAGTTTCAATACCCAGGAGAGCAGCAGAATTCCAGAGGAGGAGAAAGCAAAACACGGAACTCATGGCTTTCTCCCTATGAGTCTTTAGTCTTACAGTTAATTTAATTTATTTTTTCTTTTTCAGTTTTTTCTCTTCTGCTGCTAAAATTTTTTTAACCTTTACCCTTTTCTTTTTTAATGTTTTTTAACTAGTTTATCTAATATATATATATATATTTTTTTCTTTTTTTATACTTTTCTTTATTCGTTTTTTTTTTAATTCTTTTCTTTCTTTCCTTTTTTTTTTCTTTTTTTTTTTTTTTAACTTTTTTTTTTCCTTTTTTCCCCCCCCCCCCCCAGGATTTGGGATCTCTTCTGATTTGGTTAAAGCATACGTTCCTGGGGTTGTTGCCACCCTTTAAGTATTTTACTTGCTCCTTCAT